>NC_048314.1:5745718-5770705 GCF_013100865.1 Trachemys scripta elegans
AGTATCAGAGGGGTAGCCGTGTTAGTCTGGATCTGTAAAAAGCAACAGAGAGTTCTGTGGCACCTTTAAGACTAACAGATGTATTGGAGCATAAGCTTTCGTGACATGCATCCGACAAAGTGGGCATTCACCCACGAAAGCTTATGCTCCAATACATCTGTTAGTCTTAAAGGTGCCACAGGACTCTCTGTTGCTTTTTACAGATCCAGACTAACACGGCTACCCCTCTGATACTATCTTCCTACAGTGACCGATGCCAGGTGCCTCAGAGGGAATGAACAGAAGAGGTAATCATCAAGTGATCCATCCCCTGTTGCCCATTCCCAGCTTCTGGCAAACAGAGGCTAGGGACACTTCAGAGCATTGTTTTTCATCCCTGCCTAATAGCCACTGATAGGCCTATCCTCCATGAATATATCTAGCTCTTTTTTGAACCCTGTTATAGTCCTGGCCTTCACAACATTCACTGGCAAGGAGTTCCACAGGTTGACTGTGCATTGTGTGAAGAAGTACTTCCTTTTGTTTGTTTTAAACCGGCTGCCTATTTATTTCATTGGGTGACCCTAGAAGCCTGAAACATACCCACACACTTGATGAAGAAAATCACCCAGAGAACTTCTCTGTTCACTAATGTAACTAGAACAGCGAACTCACCAGAAAAAATGTCAGAACTGAGGAGGAGGAAAATGCCAGTTTCACAGGAGTATTTGGGAGTTTGTGATAAGCCACCCCTCTCAGGGAATATGCAAGCAGGCTCTCTCACCACAATCAAATCATGCACTCACACAGGCAAAGGCAGCAACACCAGTCTCTACCCTCATTTCCTGTCGGTACACAGCACTGAAAAGGGCTCTCTAAGCATCTAGAATGTAGATTTTAAAAAAAAATGTCTCCTGTGACAAATTCAAGTTGCAGTGGAATTTAACTGACCCATAAAATGTGTGAAGAATAATACATATTAATTGTGCCATCAGCCCATAGATAAAAGCCTAGATGACTAACAGTAACTCTATTAGATGGCCAAGGAAGACAAAGACTATGCTATAATTTAGTCTTCAAGGTCATGGCATGAAAACATCCACAAACCTACAGAGAGGAGAGGAAAGATGCAGAGGTTGTTTAGTCACCTACATAAAGTGAAAGAATTATCTCAGGTTAGCTCTTAATGGACAGAAGTCCACTGCTCTCAGTGGTGGAAGATGACAGAGCAAGGAGCAATGGTCTCAAGTTACAGTGGGGGAGGTCTAGGTTGAATATTAGGGAAAACTATTTCACTAGGAGGATGGTGAAGCAAAAGAATGGGTTCCCTAGGCAGGTGTGGAATCTCCATCCTTAGAGGTTTTTAAGGCCCGGCTTGACAAAGCCCTGGCTGGGATGATTTAATTGGGGTTAGTCTTGCTTTGAGCAGAGGGTCGGACTTCGTGACCTCCTGAGGTCTCTTCCAACCCTAATCTTCTATGATTCTATGATCACTTCTCAAAAAAATATAACAAGCAAAATAATCGAGATGACTGGCTTCTTTAACTATCTCAGCAAAGAGATGTAGATGCCAGACTGAATGAACATGAAAAGTGAACTCTCCTTCCCTCAAGCTGGTCCCTCTAGGAGCAAGGTGTGTAAGTTTGTACTACTGCTGCTTCTGCTCGTGGCAAATCTGCAGAGCTGTCAGTCTGACACTGAATATACCAAAATGGTCCTACTGCCCTTTGTTACACATATCCGTAGCAATATAGAAAAAAGTCCAAAAAGAGTTTCAAAAGGCACAGAAAGAGCATTAACAGAAATCTATTCAATCTAGCAGAGCTCAGCATTTTTACTCCCAAACCTAGTCCATTTGACCACCCTCTTCCTTTCCTTACCTAATGCTTCTTGGCAACTGCAAATCAGTATTATTTTTCCCCACTTGAAAAGTCTTACGCCACCTACTTAAATTCATTAAAGAGTCTGATTCTGATTTCACACTGGTAAAGCTTGGTGACTTCACTGGAGTTACTGCTGATTTACACCAGTTTAGCACATATCAAGATTAAGCCTCGATCTTTCACTTCAACCTTACCTGACATTTTTAAGCATGTACAGAACTTCTGATGGCAAGTGGGAATTCTTCACATCAAATTCAGTTAGATCTGCTTCCAGCAGGGAGGGGGGTGGCTCCTTTGGTTGCAGAGTTGGAGACTCCTTCTTAAAACGCAAAATCCTACAAGAGAAAAAGCAAAATGAACAGAATTCAGGTGCTCAGTCAGCTTTTGTTCATGCTGGGCTTTTGAATTACAAGCTTTTTTAAAATTAATTATTTATTATTATTATTATTATAAAGCAGTGAGGGTCTCAATTTCCAATGCAGTTCCTCCCTTTTCTGACCAACAGCAGACTTAAAAAAAAAAAAAAAAAAAATTCTAACAGATCTCCCTTTCCCTCCCCCACTCCGCAAAAAATAGTAAAAAGAACAGGAGTAACTTGTGGCACCTTAGAGACTAACAAATTTATTAGAGCATAAGCTTATGCTCTAATAAATTTGTTAGTCTCTAAGGTGCCACAAGTACTCCTGTTCTTTCTGCGGATATAGACTAACACGGCTGCTACTCTGAAACCTGTCATTATGCAAAAAATAGTGAACATTTCCTAGGGCATATCCAGATTCAGACACAACCCAGGGTCAAATAAAGGGAGTCTGTGTGGGGTCCCAGCCAGAATGAGGTAGACAAGCCTGACACTACAGCACACAACAGTTCTGGGTAGAGTTGATGCCTCATAGCTCATCACCAGCTCTATCCCTGCACTCCTCCTTGAGCCACTGTGCATTCTAGAGACTATGGAACAAACCTGCACAGCAGCTAAGAACTACTGCAAACCTCCCCACTTTCCACTTCCAGTGCAACTTTCATTATTGGGGAAGAGTAGAATTTATTCCATTTTAATCCAGTGTTTGCCAGAAAAGTGGGCAAATGCATTGGAAACCATGAGACCTTCACTACTTTATGAGAAAAGCTAGTCATCCAAAAGCCCAACATGAACAGAGACGGACTGAGCCTCTTGGAAATCTAAGTTTACAAAACAAATAGAAGTCCTTCACCCTTAGAGACACAGAAGCCAAACTAGAACTCCTACAATTGTAGTATAAAGTTAATTGCATCTGTACATGGCCACAGCAATTCACAGGACCTCCATTACCACATAACTGTACCTCTTAGCCAAAGACAAAACCTTTGCTCTTTTCCGCATCCTTTGCCGAGGCACCATGTTCCCAACCAGAGAGTTTGGGAGAGTTGTCACCTACAGGAAACAACAAAACAAAACAAAAATCTGTTTCAAGAGAATTCCAACAACCGCTAAAGGTCCTGATCCTGCAAAGTCACACGCACATGTGGCACCACTGGAATCCATGTAAAGTTAAGTGCATGCGTACTTTTTAGTGAGCAATTAATATAATGGTGATGGGAAATACAGAAAAAACTTAGACCATTTCTGTCCAAGAATTGCAAGCACCAGAAACATAGAAGTAATCTTTTAAAGTGTAAATATTAGTCTGGCAATCACTAATGCTGATGCACTGAGACCTGATACACTTAATCAATGCCAAGAACAGACTCATACATTTTAGTGAAATATATAAATGAGGACACCTGTCCTAATACTAAAATAGCACAATAAATGCAGTAACTGGAGTGCCACTTAGTGGAGGAACGCAAACATTGCAAGATCAAGAAAACTTCCTAGTTTTTATTTTTTAAATATCCTGTTTATCCCTCAGGAAATTCAATTCCATTATATGCTTCTGTAATGAGAATTTTCAGACTCTGTCTCATCTCTTGTATCAACAGACAAGTGGGTCTCTGGGCCATCAATATCTCCAAGCATCATAAAATCAGAAACGCAGCAATTTAACTTGACCAGAAGTACAGCAGACAGAAACTACTATCTTTCACCTGCTTTATACCTTCAGACAAATAATAAAAATAAACACAGGTCTAAATTCCCAGAAGAAAAAGAAAAGGTGATTTTACCATATGGAATACAAAGTGCTTTCCAATATGAGCATCTCAGTGAAAGGGCTGTAAGGGGTTTGTTTGTGGGGTTTTTTTTTTGTCCTTTAAAAAAAAAAAAAAAAAAAAACACAAGGGCAGAACAACACATTTTCCCCAGATGCCTACCCAGAAATGACTGAATACCCAGCATCCAAAACTTCAGCCCAAACAATTCAAGTATGGTAAAGTTAAAAGCAACTGCAAAAGCAGATCTTACAATGGGAAGTGTTAGTCAGACAGCACTACTAGACCACCTATAATACATTTATTTTTTTACAAACAGTTATTTCTCGTGTATTTATTCTGATTGTTTCTCCATACCTCCCATATCCCCTTGCATGGAGTTATACGGATGTTAAGCTCTCTCTTGCCTGTTGAAGACCACACAATTAAGCTAAATGTAAGCCAAAAATGGGAAACTGAATTGCATTCTTTACTAAGAGAGGAAACTGTTTCTTCAAAATCAAGATGTCCTCTTTACAAAAATATGTCAATATGAAACAATAGGACATTCACTCCATCCCAGTGTAGGGGGAGAAAAAAGAAAAAAGAAAAAAAAAAAAACACCACACATTCTGGAGAAAGAGTGGCCAGTTTGAAGAAATCAGCAGAAGAACAAAATTGGGATCAAAGTGAATTTAGGAAGACTGAACTCAGAATGAACACCTATATTTGCCAAATTGGCTAAGCATGTCCTTTCAGGAATGGCATAAGGCTTAGAAATCTGGACTCTCCCCACAAACAAAGCAAGAAATTGCTCCAGTCTCTTGAGAAGTCCTGCATGGTGAGATAGCAAGAACTGGCATTTGCAACAAACAATACTGCAAAGATCAAGAGAGGCATGTCATGGCAGACAGACATTTCACCAGAAATAGAACAGCTGCCAAAGACAGACAGTTAAGCAGCTCTAAGGCAAATCCTAGCAAAGTGTCTCAAAATGGCAAAGTCTATGGAAACAGCACTGATGCAGAAAACACACAGAGAGATGTTAAGATTTACCCCAGAGCCTGTCATAGTAATAGTAGGACGTTGCTGCTACTGAAAGCTTCCATACGAAAATAGGCAATTTGTTTGCAAATATAACAGGAGTCACTTAATAACAAGTTCTACCATTCTGCTTGAAAAACAGTTCCACTATTATCTTGTTTTCATCATTCACGTTTTTTTTTTTTTTTTTTTTAAATCCTTCTGTGATGGAAGTGCTCATGTCTATCCTGCCCAAAGGTGTCTGATCTTTGTGTGAAAAGTTTGAGGACAATCCAGTCCGCCATTCTGGAATTTGGTATGGTTGAATGCATATTCTGTTTGTGGTGTAAAACCTTACAGTCATAATTTTTCCCATACAGGAAACAGGTGAATTTTTAAACTTGAAACACAGCATGCAGACTCAAAAAGTCACTGAAGAGTCTATTCACAATTCAGCTTGAATAAAGTCTGTCTAGAACTTAAGATTCAGGAACTTTTGAAAATTGCACAGTGGGCATGAGCAGTAGAAATCAGCACCAAGCCTGAGCGTTTTGCCTATCTAGAGATGCACTGCACACACATGCTGTTTGCCCAGACACACACACTTTTCAATTTATTGTTAACTGTCTTTTCGTTCTGGATTTGTACAGCACCTACCTTAATGGGGTCCTGGTCCATGAGTGGGCCACCCAGGCACTATGGTAATATAAATAATAAATAGGGAACATGGAACAGCCTCCTGGTCAGGTCTCCAGATACTTATTCTCTCCCACATATACAGACTTTTTGGATACAGGATCATTAGATAGCACAGTTAAAAGAAGAAGTCAGAACTCCAAGATTCCTACAGTAATGGGATCTCAGCCACAATGCCCATGTCACATTTTCTATTCCTTGTTAAATGGCTATCGCAATATATTATCCCTTATGTCATTACATGAAAAACCATAATACACACAAATACAAGACAGCCTGTGTAACACATCTGTTAGAATCTTAATTTCTCCATTTCCTGATTTATCTTATACCTCATGCACTGATTACATAGTACTAGAAATAAAACAATCAAGGAACCCTATCCATGCCGTTTTTACCAAGACGTTATTCAGATTAAAACTAAAAAATAAAGAACACTTTACCTGGCAAGATAAGATAGCAAGAGTCTCTGCCATCACTTACGCTTAAAGGGTAAGGAGCTGTTGTAGGTATTAATGAGGTTTATTGGTTTAAATAGACATCAAGAATAAACCATCACACCAAGGTCTTATCAGTTTTTTTCATATGAAGGATGAAGTCATTTTAATTATCTTATTTCCAAATGTAACAGTACCGGTAAGTTTCAAGTTCAAATGCATGCCCCATTAAGGAGCTTGAATCTTAAGGGCAACATAAAAACTTGTTTTTTTGAGAAGTGTAAAAGTATTTTAAATGCAAATCCCCATTTACCTTACTAAACTTTCAAGAATAAATGGACACAAATCAGACGTCAAGAATTACAACCTTCAAAAACCAGTCAGAGAATACTTCAACCTCTCTGGTCACTCGATTACAGACCTCAAAGTTGCAATACTCCAACAAAAAAACTTCAAAAACAGACTCCAACGAGAAACTGCAGAATTGGAATTGATTTGCAAACTGGACACCATTAAATTAGGCTTGAATAAAGACTGGGAGTGGATGGGTCATTACACAAAGTAAAACCTATTTCCCCATGCTAATTTTTTCCCCACTGTTACTCACACCTTCTTGTCAACTGTTGGAAATGGGCCATCCTGATTATCACTACAAACGTTTTTTTTCTCCTGCTGAGAATAGCCCACCTTAACTGATTACTCTCGTTATAGTTAGTATGGCAACACACATTTTTTCATGTCCTCTGTGTGTGTGTATATATCTTCCTACTGTATTTTCCACTGCATGCATCCGATGAAGTGGGTTTTAGCCCACGAAAGCTTATGCTCAAATACAGGTGCCACAAGAACTCCTGTTCTTTTTGCTGATACAGACTAACATGGCTACCACTCTGAAACCTGTCAACTAGTTTTCTGGCTCTCTAGATCACCATGCCATCTAAGCAGCTTAAAATAAAAGACCACAAACACAGAGAGAACCCTAAAAATAGAAACAAGGATGGAGCATTTTTCAAAGAAACTGAATTGTTCATTTTAAAGTCTCTCTCGCTCTTTCAGCATTTAACATATAAGTTAGTTTTAAAAAAAAAACTTCACACACAGATTGGTCTTAGGAGGTCACCAAGTCATACACTTGAAATTGATTTTAAAAAGTAGGGACAGAAAGGGGGACTTTGGATAGTTTAGGAACTATTAGTGAAGTTTTATACTTATGCATGCTAAGACAGGGACAATCATGTCTCATCTCTCAGGTTATAAAACTGGTAACCATAAGAGTTAGGAAGGAATCTTTCCCTTCCACACACAGCCCTGCAAAACTAGAAAAGTGCATTCTTTCCTAGGGGAAAGAGGAACTTGCTCTGAAACATCAGGCATTACCCACTACCTGTTAACAGGATACTAACTACAAAATTTATGGTCTGATCCAGGAGGACAATCCCAAAGTATTAGAGACTTCTCTTCTGAAAATATGCAGTGGGGCTGGGTCTAATAACCATGGTAAGCAGGTCAGGCATCTGGGGGTTCACATTTATCTTCCTGAATTTTAATCTTTATTTTCCATCCTCCCTTCCCTCTCCATTAGATGTACTTACCTTTCTCATGATCTTGCGCCCATAAAACATTACTTTGTCTCTCTTGCGAAATCTGTACTGAGGCACTTGCGGCTGAGGTTGTTCTGAAACACAAAAGGATCATCAAATAACTGCAAATAGTTTGTAACAAGGGGAAAGAGGAGCATGCAGATGCATTGACCTTGCTCACTAGTTGGAATCCAACTTACATTACTAATAGAAATTCACGTGAAACTCTCAACTGTTCCTGTTGGAGACTAGACCAAAAACCCACGCCTCTTTGTCAGTATAATTTCAAATGAATGACAAGAAAGAAACCTATTCTGTCCAAACACTCTTTTGGGATGATGAACTACCTATGTTCAAGTTGTCAGTAGACTAATTTAACCCTGTGTTACTTTTGCCTCACAATGTAGTTG
Source organism: Trachemys scripta elegans (assembly GCF_013100865.1). Lineage (NCBI taxonomy): Eukaryota > Metazoa > Chordata > Testudines > Emydidae > Trachemys > Trachemys scripta. The sequence continues at coordinate 5,753,833 of NC_048314.1, forward strand.
ATTATGGGATATATTCCAAGGAACCTTGATTGTAGATATCATGGGGTCAAAAACTACTAAGGAGGTAGTAAAAATACAAATGGTAGGGAAGCCAGAGTGTGAGACTTCTAGTCAGTCCTGGAAGCAGCACTGACCAAAGGGAGCCAAGTTCAGTGCTTACTTCCCAGAAGAGAAGGTCATCATAATACTTAGTGAGGAGAGGAAGAGAAAATAAGGACAGTACCAGAAGTCTCTTCCCACCATCCCCTCCCCACAGAGAGGTAGATCTCTAAACACATTAGGATTTTTTAGTATTACTCCTTGCAGGATGTTTCATTCATACTTTCCAAGCAGCTTTAATGTCATAGGTGCAGAATCCCTATAGTGCTGAATAACTGCCAGTCGTGCTGTCTGCAGCAGGCGATTTTAGGAACCATTCCCATTTCCAAAGCTTCTCTTTATCTAGAGCAGGGCCTGCTCTCATAGGAAGGCACAGAGTCTGTGAGAAAGATGCTGACTGCAATTATGCTCTCTGAGTCCTGTAGCAGACTATGGTTAGATCCTAGAGAAAACTCTCAGCTATGGCAGATCAATGCTGGTCACCAGAGGTGCCAAATTCCTAATGTGCCCCCTCGGCTCTGCCCCAGACCCCACCCCACCCATTCCCCCAAGGCTCCGTCCTGCCTCTTCCTGCCCAAACTCAGCCCTTGAGCGCACCCTGCCCGCGCTCCGCCCCCCTTCCCTCCAGCACGCCACTGGACAGCTGATCACCAGCAGGCGGAAGGTGCTGGGCGGGGAGGGGAATGTGCTGATCAGCAGGGCCACCAGCAGGCAGAAGGCACTAGGGGGAGGGGGAGGACCTGATCGGGGGGTGGGGGTGCGGCCGGTAGGTGCTGAGCACCCACCTTTTTTTTCCCGTGGGTCTGGAGCACTCACAGAGTCGGCGCCTATGTTGGTTACATGGCTACTACTGAAGCATAAAGGATGTGCAATGACAGTCACCTATCCATAACAGGGTGCAGCCCAGAAGGAGATGCAGGAAAATAAAACAGCTGAAGTTCACTGAAGGGAAATTCAAATTTCCCATGTAGCCCCTGAACTATCAAGCCCCCAAAATTATTCTCAGCTCTGTCTTATTTTCAAACAGTCAAAAACACTCACCTAAAGTCAGATGTTAAAGCTTTGTTTGACCAGTTCACATTCACCCTCGTGATCGAGGTGATAAAAGGCTTGTTTTTTGTTTTTAACTCTCTTGAAAAAGCATTTGTGATACTTTGAGAAGCTCTGATGAGCTCAGACAGCTCTTGGGGAGCGGGAGACGCACAGGAGGGAAATCGAAAAAAGGATTAAAAGAAACCAAGGGCTGTTAGCACTGCCTGATATTGGAAATACAGAACAGCAGTAATCTATGCTGTTTGTCTGCTTTTCCCTTTGATATAGGCACCCCTCACTTGTGCAATAAGATTTATAAATGCACTAAGGGTATGTCTACACCAGGAAATTAGGTCGAATTTATAGAAGTCGATCTTTAGAAAGCAATTTTATACAGTCGATCGTGTATGTCCCCACTAAGTGCAGTAGGTCAGCGGAGTACGTCCTCAATACTGTGGCTAGCGTCGACTCACGGAGTGGTGCACTGTGGGTAGCTATACCATAGTTCCCGCAGTCTCTGCTGCCCATTGGAATTCTGGGTTAAGCTCCTGATGGGGCAAAAACATTGTCGCGGGTGCTTTTGGGTACATGTCGTCAGTCGCCCCTCCCTCCGTGAAAGCAACAGCAGACAATCGTTTCACACCTTTTTTCCCCATACCACGGCAAGCATGGAGCCCACTCAGCTCAGCTCACCATCACTGCTGCTGTTGTGTCCTGGGTGCTGCTGGCAACAGACGGTGCAGTAGGTCTGCAAACCATCGTCATCCACCGCTTCTGCTTCAACTCTGCTCTCCTGCTGTTGTAAATGAACTCAGTTGAGTAAATGATGACTGAGCTCAATAGAGTAAATGAATTCAGTCATCCACTGCTTCCTCTGCAATTCTGCTCTCCTGGTGCCATGAATCCACCTTGCAGGTCCTCTCGTCGTTCAGTATAAATATATATTCTCGTGGCATCTGTCATCATCCACCGTTTCCGCTGCAACACTGCTCTCCTGCAGACGCCATACCACAGCAAGCATGGAGCCGGCTCAGATCACCACTGCTGTTGTGAGCATTGTAAACATCTTGCACATTATCCTGCAGTATGTGCAGAACCTACAAAAGCAGATGAGGAGGCGACGACAGTGCGATCACGATAGCAATGAGGACATGGACACAGACTTCTCTCAAAGCACGGGCCCTGGCAATTTGGACATCATGGTGCTAATGGGGCAGGTTCATGCCGTGGAAAGCCAATTCTGGGCCTAGGAAACAAGCACAGACTGGTGCGACCGCATAGTGTTGCAGGTCTGGGAGGATTCCCAGTGGCTGTGAAACTTTCGCACGCGTAAGGGCACTTTCATGGAACTTTGTGACTTGCTTTCCCCTGCCCTGAAGCACAAGAATACCAAGATGAGAGCAGCCCTCACAGTTGAGAAGCAAGTGGCAATAGCCCTCTAGAAGCTTGCAACGCCAGACAGCTACCAGTTAGTCGGAAAACAATTTGGAGTGGTAAATCTATTGTGGGGGCTGCTGTGATCCAAGAAGCCAACGCAATCACTGAGCTGTTGCTATCAAGGGTAGCGACTCCGGGAAATGTGCAGGTCATAGTGGATGGCTTTGCTGCAATGGGATTCCCTAACTATGGTGGGGCGATAGCCGAAACGCATATCCCTATCTTGGCACCGGACCACCGGTACATAAACCGCAAGGGGTACTTTTCAATGGTGCTGCAAGCACTGGTGGATCACAAAGGACGTTTCACCGACATCAACGTGGGATGGCCGGGAAAGGTACATGACACTTGCATCTTCAGGAACTCTGGTCTGTTTGAACAGCTGCAGGAAGGGACTTACTTCCCAGACCAGAAAATAACTGTTGGGGATGTTGAAATGCCTATAGTTATCCTTGGGGATCCAGCCTACACCTTAATGCCATGGCTCATGAAGCCAAACACAGGCACCCTGGACAGTGGTAAGGAGCTGTTCAACTATAGGCTGAGCAAGTGCAGAATGGTAGTAGAATGTGCATTTGGACGTTTAAAAGCGCGCTGGCGCAGTTTCCTGACTCGGTTACACCTCAGCGTAACAAGTATTGTGGAGCACACACCAAGTAGCAATATCTGTGAGAGTAAGGGGGAGATGTTTATGGTGGGATGGGATGTTGAAGCAAATCGCCTCGCCACTGATTACGCGAAGCCAGACACCAGGGCGATTAGAAGAGCACAGCAGGGTGCGCTACGCATCAGAGAAGCTTTGAAAACCAGTTTCATGACTGGCCAGGCTACGATGGGACAGTTCTGTTTGTTTCTCCTTGATGAAAACCCACCCCGTTGGTTCACTCTACTTCCCTGTAAGCCAACCGCCCTCCCCACTTCGATCACCACTTGCAGAGGCAATGAAGTGAGGAGGACTTTAAACTAGGTTCACCGGGGGAAGGAGACCAAAGCCCTGAGGTAAGTGGGGAAATGGGATACCGGGAGGAAGCAGAAGCAGGAGAGCGCAAGAGGGGAGGACTCCCGTCTCATACTGAGAAAATGGGACGATCGGCGAGTTATCTTAAGAGCCCATATGCAAATGCAAGAAGCCTGGAAAAAAGCAGGGTGAACTGGAAGTCCTGGCACAGTCAAGGAACTATGACGTGATTGGAATAACAGAGACTTGGTGGGATAACTCACATGACTGGAGTACTGTCATGGATGGATATAAACTGTTCAGGAAGGACAGGCAGGGCAGAAAAGGTGGGGGAGTTACCTTGTATGTAAAAGGGTAGTATGACTACTCAGAGCTCCAGTATGAAACTGCAGAAAAACCTTAAAGTCTCTGGATTAAGTTTAGAAGTGTAAGCAACAAGGGTGATGTCGTGGTGGAGTCTGCTATAGACCACCAGACCAGGGGGATGAGGTGCACAAGGCTTTCTTCCAGCAACTAACAGAAGTTGCTAGATCGCAGGCCCTGGTTCTCATGGGAGACTTTAATCACCATGATATCTGCTGGGAGAGCAATACAGCGGTGCACAGACAATCCAGGAAGATTTTGGAAAGTGTAGGGGACAATTTCCTGGTGCAAGTGCTGGAGGAACCAACTAGGGGCAGAGCTGTTCTTGACATGCTGCTCACAAACAGGGAAGAATTAGTAGGGGAAGCAAAAGTGGATGGGAACCTGGGAGGCAGTGACCATGAGATGGTCGAGTTCAAGATCCTGACACAAGGAAGAAAAGAGAGCAGCAGAATACGGACCCTGGACTTCAGAAAAGCAGACTTTGACTCCCTCAGGGAACTGATGGGCAGGATCCCCTGGGAGAACAACATGAAGGGGAAAGGAGTCCAGGAGAGCTGGCTGTATTTTAAAGAATCCTTATTAAGGTTGCAGGAACAAACCATTCCGACGTGTAGAAAGAATAGTAAATATGGCAGGTGACCTGCTTGGCTTAACAGTGAAATCCTTGCTGATCTTAAACACAAAAAAGAAGCTTACAAGAATTGGAAGATTGGACAAATGACCAGGAAGGAGTATAAAAATATTGCTCGGGTATGCAGGAGTGAAATCAGGAAGGCCAAATCACACTTGGAGTTGTAGCTAGCAAGAGATGTTAAGAGAAACAAGAAGGGTTTCTTCAGGAATGTTAGCAACAAGAAGAAAGTCAAGGAAAGCGTGGGCCCCTTACTGAATGAGGGAGGCAACCTAGTGACAGAGGATGTGGAAAAAGCTAATGTACTCCATGCTTTTTTTGCCTCTGTCTTCATGAACAAGGTCACCTCCCAGACCGCTGCACTGAGCAGCACAGCATGGGAAGGAGGTGACCAGCCCTCCGTGGAGAAAGAAGTGGTTCGGGACTATTTAGAAAAGCTGGATGAACACGAATCCATGGGGTTTCTGCCTAACTGCATCCGAGGGTGCTAAAGGAGTTGGTGGATGTGATTTCAAAGATAATGGTCAATGGCTCTGCAAACTCATGGCAATCGCCTGATGACTGGAAAAAGACTAATGTAGTGCCCATCTTTAAAAAAAGGAAGGAGGAGAATCCGGGGAACTACAGGCCAGTCATCCTCACCTCAGTCCCTGGAAAAATCATGGAGCAGGTCCTCAAGGAATCAAATCTGAAGCACTTAGAGGGAGGAAAGTGATCAGGAACAGTCAGCATGAATTCACCAAGGGCAAGTCATGCCTGACTAACCTAATTGCCTTCTATGAGGAGAAAACTGGCTCTGAGAATAAGGGGAAAGCAGTGGATGTGTTATTCCTTGACTTTAGCAAAGCTTTTGCTACGGTCTCCCACAGTATTCTTGCCGGCAAGCTAAGGAAATATGGGAGGGATGAATGGATTATAAGGTGGATAGAAAGCTGGCTAGGTCGTCAGGCTCAACGGGTAGTGATCAATGGCTCCATGTCTAGCTGGCAGCCGGTATCAAGCAGAATGCCCCAAGGGTCGGTCCTTGGGCCGGTTTTGTTCAATATCTTCATTAATGATCTGGAGGATGGCATGGACTGCACTCTCAGCAAGTTTGCAGATGACACTAAACTGGGAGGAGTGGTAGATACACTGGAGGGTAGAGATAGGATACAGAGGGATCTAGACAAATTAGAGGATTGGGCCAAAAGAAATCTGATGAGGTTCAACAAGGACAAGTGCAGAGTCCTGCACTTAAGACGGAAGAATCCCATGCACTGCTACAGACTAGGTACTGAATGCCTAGGCAGCAGTTCTGCAGAAAAGGACCTAGGGGTCACAGTGGACGAGAAGCTGGATATGAGTCGACAGGGTGCCCTTGTTGCCAAGAAGGTTAACAGCATTGTGGGTTGTATAAGTAGGGGCATTGCCAGCAGATCAAGGGATGTGATCGTTCCCCTCTATTCGACATTGGTGAGGCCTCATCTGAAGTACTGTGTCCAGTTTTGGGCCCCACGCTACAAGAAGGATGTGGAAAAATTGGAAAGAGTCCAGCAGAGAGCAACAAAAATGATTAGGGGACTGGAACACATGACTTATGAGAAGCGGTTGAGGGAACTGGGATTGTTTAGTCTGCAGAAGAGAAGAATGAGGGGGGATTTGATAGCCGCTTTCAACTACCTGAAAGGGGGTTCCAAAGAGGATGGATATAGACTGTTCTCAGTGGTACCAGATGACAGAACAAGGAGCAATGGTCTCAAGTTGCAGTGGGGGAGGTTTAGGTTGGATAGTAGGAAACACTTTTTCACTAGGAGGGTGGTGAAGCACTGGAATGGGTACCTAGGGAGGTGGTGGAATCTCCTTCTGTCATAACTATAAAGGGAAGGGTAACAGCCCTCCTGTGTACAATACTATAAAATCCCTCCTAGCCAGAGACTCCAGAATCCTTTTACCTGTAAAGGGTTAAGAAACTCAGGTAACCTGGCTGACACCTGACCCAAAGGACCAATAAGGGGACAAGATACTTTCAAATCTTGGTGGGGGGAAGGCTTTTGTTTGTGCTCTTTGTTTTGGGGAGAGTTCGCTCTTGGGACTAAGAAGGACCAGACATCAATCCAGGCTCTCCAAATCTTTCTGAACAAGTCTCTCATATTTCCAACTTGTAAGTAAACAGCCAGGGAAGGCGTGTTAGATTTATCTTTGTTTTCTCAACTTGTAAATGTACCTTTTACTAGGGTGTTTACCTCTGTTTGCTGTAACTTTGAACCTAAGGCTAGAGGGGGGTCCTCTGGGCTCTAAGTTTGATTACCCTGTAAAGTTATTTTCCATCCTGATTTTACAGAGATGATGTTGACCTTTTTCTTTAATTAAAAGCCTTCTTTTTAAGAACCTGCTTGATTTTATCTTTTTAGATCCAAGGGGGTTGGATCTTGATCCACCAGGAGTTGGTGGGAGAGAGGAGGGGGGATGGTTAATTTCTCCTTGTTTTAAGATCCAAGGGGTTTGGATCTGTATTCACCAGGGAATTGGTGAAGAGTCTCTCAAGGCTACCCAGGGAAGGGAATTAGCACATTGGGAGTGGTGGCACCAGACCAGATCTAAGCTGGTAGTTAAGCTTAGAAGTTTTCATGCAGGCCCCCACATCTGTACCCTAAAGTTCAGAATGGGGAAGGAGCCTTGACACCTTCCTTAGAGCTTTTTAAGGTCAGGCTTGACAAAGCTCTGGCTGGGATGATTTAGTTGGAGATTGGTCCTGCTTTGAGGAGGGGGTTGGACTAGATGACCTCCTGAGGTCCCTTCCAACTCTGATAGTCTATGATTCTATGATCAGTTTGATCCCCCAGTAGCCTCAGCATTGCATCCTGCCTCCTCTCATCGCGCTGCCGCCACCTCTCATCTTGCTCCCGCCATCTTTCATCTTGCTTGTCCCTCCTGTCCTCTCATTCATTTTCTGCTTTCCTGGACTCTGACATTGTTTGCCTCCACACATTCTGCTGAGCTATTTCAGTGCAGTAGGACTGCATGAGCTCAGAGAACATTTCATCATGAGTGCGTTTTTTTCGCCTTCTTATCTGCGCTAGCATCTGGAACGGAGATGATGGGGGAGCGTTGAAACATTTGCAGCTGCAGGAGGAAAAAAAAGGGAGAGTAGTATTTAAAAAGACACATTTTAGAGAACAATGGGTAAACTCTTTCACGGTGAACCAAGCTGTTAACATTACATAGCACAGATGCTTTCAGTACAAGGTCGCATTTTGCCTCTTATATTGAGGGCCTGCCAGTTTGGTGTGAGAGATCACACACGCAGGGCCGGGCAACAGAATTCGGCTTGCAGGCAGCCATGGTAAACCACAGTCTCTCGGCTTCTTCAACCTTCATAACATGTGGGAATGGTTTCAAACAGCAGCACCCTCCTTTCCCATACCAAGCACCTGTTGGGCTGGCCATTTAAAAGGAGGGGCTGTACTGGCTGCGAATGCATCCCAAGTCTTCAGGGCAAATTAATCATTAAACACACTTGCTTTTAAACCATGCATTATATTTACAAAGGTGCACTCACCAGAGGTGCCTTCTCTGGCTTCATGGTCCGTGAGCCCACCTTGTGAGGGTTGGGAGGGTATTGGCTCCAGAGTGATAACCAGTTCCTGGCTGTCAGGGAGAATGGTTTCTCCACTTGCGTGCTGTGCGTTATCCTCATCCTCCTCCACCTCCTCATCTTCCTCGTCCCCAAAATCATCATCCCTGTTGCATGAGACTCCCCCCTTGCAGGTGTCCATGGACAGGGGTGGGGCAGTGGTAGGGGTCCGCCCTAGAATTGCATGTAGCTCATCACAGAAGTGGCACATCTGGGGCTCTGACCTGGAGCGGCCGTTTGCCTCTTTGGTATGCTTGCCTGAGCACCTTAATTTTCACGCGGCATTGCTGCGGGTCTTTGTTGTGGCATCTGTCCATCATGCCCTTGCAGATTTTTTCAAATATTTTGGCATTTTGTCTTTTGGAACGGAGTTCTGATAGCACGGATTCGTCTCCCCAAACAGTGATCAGATCCAGTACCTCCCATTTGGTCCATGCTGGAGCTCTTTTGCAATTCTGGGACTGCATGGTTACCTGTGCTGTTGAGCTCGCCACGCTGGCCAAACAGGAAATGAAATTCAAAAGTTCCCAGGGCTTTTGCTGTGTACCTGGCTAGTGCATCTGAGTTGAAAGTGCTGTGCAGAGCGGTCACAATGGAGCACTCTGGGATAGCTCCCGGAAGCCAATACTGTCGATTTGCATCCACACTACCCTAAATTTGACCTGGAGATGTCGATTTCAGAACTAATCCCCTCATTGGGGAGGAGTACAGAAATCGATTTTAAGAGCCCTTTAAGTCAACAAAAATGGCTTCGTCGTGTGGACGGGTGCAGGGTTAAATCAATCTAACACTGCTAAATTCGACCTAAACTCGTAGTGTAGACCAGGGCTAAGTTTCAACACAAAGCAGGGAGAGCAGAGAAGGGAAATGCACGGCAAAGTTCAGGAATGTTTGCAAGTTGAGAAGGAGAATGAGTTCTAGATCTGTCAAGAGAGAGAAGGGCTAAGAATCCCGCCAGCAGACTTTCTGTGGAGCCTGAAAACAGCCCGCAAGTTGGCCCAAGAACCATACTAAGGGCCCTCCTCCCAGCCACCAGAGATACTGCCTCCATAGAACTTTCAGTCCCTGATGGCCTCGGAGATACAATGTCTAGAATTTGGACTCTGATCCACCACATGTTGTCTCATTTATGCCATTTCTGCTCCGACAGGCCAGGCCAGAGAACAGACAGCTGAAGAAGGAACTTAACATGTCTCCAATACCAGAGCACAAGAAACAGTTATTATAAATTTAATTTTTTTAAAAGGCCATGCAGGGCCTTTCACCTCTCTCCCAAAGATCAGAACTCCTTCTATAGCTGTGCACTGGATCTGTCAGTTGTCCCTCACAAGGATGCCCCCAATTTTCACCTCTGTCCCACTCAAACTCAGTGACATTTCCTGATTACACCAAGTTATTTACATATTGATTGTGATGCCATGGAGTTTATTATATGCTAAAGGAACTAAACCCACCTAATTTTAAGCTTCCTGAACACTGTATGCACTTGGACAGTTAGCACAATCAGCAATGCAACACAAATTCTGTGTCCTTTTAAGGCTATTTTCCTGCTTGAATCATTACCTCCAGAACAAGCACTGGCTCTATCATATTAGATTAAGGAAATAGTAGGGCAAAAGAAACCACTGAGAAGATTCTGTTTTAAAACATGTGTAGCAAGTTGAGTACTTACTAGATTGCTTCACCTTTCTGTAAACGACAAACACAAAAATCCCTATAAGGGGCAATGCCACTGCAGCTCCAATTATTATTCCAGTTAGCTGTGGGGAGAGGTTAGGAAAAAGAATGAATAATTAAAATATTCCTTAAAATTTTGGTAAATCCTACAGCAAACACTCAGCAAGGTATGAATGTGGAAATTCAGGGCATGTTCAGAAATCCTCATTTTGGAAAAGAAAAAAAAGTGACTCAACTGTGATATAACTAAGTACTGAAGCATTTAAACAATTTCACAGTCTCCCTCCCACACACATACACCAGGGATCCTCTGCTTCTATTTGAAGGACTTATGAACTGAGTAAGTAGGTAGCACATGGGGTGAAAACCAGAAATTGAAACTCCATTTCATGCATTGCAATAATGTGAGATCACATAATCCACTCAAGCTCTGACTTACTCCTGGGGGAATTCTGCACCACTGCACAGATTTTTTTTTTTTCTCCACAGAAAATACATTCTGCCGGAGAAGCACTGCAGTTGCACCTTTCACTCAACAGGGGCTGCTGTGGCACCAAAACAGAGGGCAGCCAGCTCACTGTAGCAGCCAGCAGCTGACAGGGAGAAAGCAGAGACTGATTTTCTCATAGAGACCTGGCTGTGAGGTCAGGTGAGGAAATGGGATATGGGGGGACAGACAGAGCAGAGCATACGGGGCTGTTGGGGGGGGGGGTCACAGAGGGTCAAAGGGGCTAGTGAGGGGAGTAGACTAAAGTGGAGACTAAATGGAAGTGGGGGTGCAGGGACACTGGGGGTGGGGGTGTGCAGGGCCAAATGGGGACCAAGGGAGGGGGAGCATGGGAACAGGGGAAGGAAAGTGCAGGGACACATGGGAACAGGGGCAGATATGCCTGACTGAATGGGAGAGGCTAGTGGTCAGCCAGGGTCAGCATGGGGGAGGCTCCCCAACTCCCTAACAATCTCTCTCCCCAAAAAACCTCTGTTCCATACTTCTCCCACCCACACCCAACAACCCTCCAGGTTCACTCCCAGGCTGCTTCTGAGCAATTACTTCCCTATCCCTCAGCTCCTCCGTTACCCCTGACTCCCCCAAGCCTTTGCACTGCTTCTGAGGGGTACAGAAGATACATTTCTGAATTGTCGTTTAAATGAATTATTACTCAAAGTTCTGTATTAATATGCCTAGTAAGGAATCTATTTGTCAAAAACATTTCTTGAATCTTTTTTGTTGTCTGTACTGTTAAAGACATAGTTCTTGACAGGTATTTTGAAATAAATTACCAAAATAATTGAAACCGGTATGATTATATTGTGTTATTTTGACAAATAAAATACACAGAATTTTGCAGTATTTTAAAATATTGTGCACAGAATTTTTTATTTTTTGGCACAGAATTCCCCCAGGAGTACTGACTGTACCTGAGGAATGATACACAGGAGGCTATTTATACATACATTTTATCTTGCATCCAATCAATTAAAGTTGTATATTACCATAGTAGTTTGCATTCTGTCTTCTACGAACTGAAGAACTCGTGTTCGTAGATCTATGCCCACTGGGATTCCAGCCTAAAGCAAGAACGGAAAGGGAACAATTAAGGAAAAAGCTTGCAAAAACTGAAGGTTCTTTAAAAGACTCTCTGTACACATAGCAAGAAATCTCAGTAACAGTTTCTCCATATCTGGTCTCATGCATCCAAAGTAATTTTCTTACATTTATATAGTGTCCTCCTTTCAACCACACAGTAAAGCGCTTAAGGATCTATCAGATTGTGTGAAGTAACTTCAAAACAACCAGGGATAAAATAAACAGTCTCATCCACAAATACCAGCCCTTATGTTCCTCCCTCCCCAAAAGTCTGGGTACCCTGATGGTCAAAAGACCTGGGCTATTTCAGGCCAAGGTGGAGAAGGAGTGTGACTCAGGGACCTCTTGATGCCAACTGGCAGAGGGCACATGAGGTTTTACAGGGTTCCCTTGGGTCAGAGACATACATAGTACTTCACCAAAGGTGGCACGTAAGGTCTCTACTAACGGTCATCATAATCATTGCAAAATGTATGCAAGTATAATATTTAAGAAATTATGTATCGATACTGAATATTATGTTCTTAAGGTAAGAACCTTGACCTGCCGCAGACAGGTTCCTTTCAGGCAGAAGGTAACAGATGCTTAGACCTCCCTGTCTGGTCATATCTGTACTGTCTGCTCCACAATGGAGGCCTATTTGCATACTGAGCCAGATATCGATTAAGAGATGACAAAATCTACAAGAAAGGAGTATACAGAAAACAAAAAGAACAAACAGGAGGATGTCCTGCCTATGAATAAGGACAATGGTTTGCTCTGAGATCTCTAAGGGTACAAACAGACACCCTGGATCTTTCACAGAGGAGATGAGCAGACAGCGTAACTTATCTCTAAGGGCGGGTGATGCCTCAGAACCCTGGGTATCCCCAAGAAGCATCACAAGGAACGAGTTCCAAAGTCAAGGGCCCTCAAAGAAAATGTCTTGTCAGCATCTCCTCCTTTTTTAAACCAAGGGGACCTCAATTCAGGCACCTTCACTAACCACAGCTGTGGCCCAGGAGAGGAAACTTGCAAGGCCCTATAAGCAGGAACCAAGCCATTTAGGGGTTTATAGTTGACAGCAAACACCTTAAACTCTACTCCAGAACCAACAGGTGACATGCAGAGTCACTGATGTCTCGTGCTCCCAGCAAGATATGCTCCTTAATAAGCAACAACTTCAGTATCCAGATCAGTTTAAGATGCATCTGTATATAAAGGGCAGTACAGTGCAGTAATCAAATCTTAACATGGCAGAAGCTCAGATAAGGGTAGACTTGCCCACATCCAAAACCCACAGTAGCAAGCTCTGGGACAGATATAGATGAAGAAGTGCTTTCCTGGTGATCCAACAATACCCTGAGATGGCAGACTCTAGTAACTAACAGCACAATTGACACTCCAGCTATAGTCAATAGGAGATCTGGGTACCCAGGGACTCTGGGATCAAACCTTGTACAAATACCTACCACTGAAATGCAGCCACCTCTGGGGTGAACAGGTTTCAGTTAGGGTCAGATAATTGTCAGCATGCTCCAGGAGAGGTAGGATAAGTTATTATTTTGTAGGGATCACCAATCCAACTCCAGCTATGAGCCCACTCTCTAGGGGGCCTCCTCAGGGGATAAGAAAACTGTTTCCTGTCCCTATCCCAGCTGCAGCCTTACTAGCTGCTGATCTCACATAGTATACATCTACACCAGTGGTCCCCAAACTGTGGGGCGCGCCCCGTCCAGTGAGGCTCAGGACAGCCCCCATGGAAGGGTGTGGAGGGAGCATCACCCAGCCCCGCTCTGCCCCCAGCTCCACTCCAACCCCAGCTGTGACCCAGCTCCACTCCCAGTAGCCGGCCGCTACCCTGTCCCTGCCCCAGCCATGGCTTGGCCGTCGGCCCCTGCTCTCGGCCGCCAGCCCCAGGCCACAACTCTGCTCTCAGACAAGAAGGGCGCAGACACATTCCATTATTGGTAGGGGGAGGCACGAGAGGAAAAGTTTGGGTACCACTGATCTACACAGCTAGCAGCTCAGCCTCTGAGCTCAGGTCAACTGACTTGGGCTTGTGGAGCTCACACTACAAACAACAGTGTAGACAGTGCTTTTAAGCTGCAGCTCAGGCTGAATCTCTCCTGCATGCCTAGGCTTCAGAGCCCGAGCTACAACTGCTACACAGCTATTTTTAGCATGGTAGTGCAAGCCCCAAAAGCCCAAGTCTGTCAACCCACATTCAGAGGCTTGTTGCCGCAGGCTGTGTAGATGTACATAATTACACTCCTGCAACTTTAGGAGGCTGTCCTCAGGTCCTACTCAGGGAGGTAGAAATAGCTCCTGGAGAGCCCTCTTTGAATAGCAGCATCACTGGATTTATCAAAAATGGACTAGTCCCCTACTCTAGGCACAGGTAAATGTGGCAGATGAGCGAAGTAGGAGGGGCACACACAATAGCAAGCTATTACATAGGCACTGATAAGAAGCCCAGGCCTCCCACTTTCTCTGATTCTAACCAGTTTGCTTCCCCAGGACCCTACTTGAAGGGTAAGTCAGCCTCTGGCTAGTGGTAGGTTTCTGATAAGCTTGAAGCTCTATCTTTTTCTAGCTGTTGGTATTTGGGGTGCAGAGAGTGGACATGGCATAAGGCACCCGGGCACACCACTTGAGGGACGGGAAGAAATGCCTTGTATGATATACCATTAAAACATAAAAGGGCTGAGTCAAGTAAAGAGGAGGGGAGAACACAAAAACTCCATTGGTCTCTAACAGACAGGCATCCTGGGCAGAAATGAGGGACTCAGGGCTTGTCTACACTTGAAATGCTACAGCTAGACGAAGGGTTGCCAACCCTCCCAGTTTCGCCGGGAGTCTCATGGAATCGGGCTCTATCTCCCAGAAGCTACTGAAGCCAAAAAGGGAGATTTTAGGCCACTAAAAGTCCAGCAGTGCAGCGGGGCTAAGGCAGGCTTCCAGACTGCCATGGCCCTGGGCCACTCCCGGAAGCGGTTGGCATGTCCCTGCAGCCTCTGGGAGGGGGCAGGGGATCTCCGTGCACTGCCCCTGCCCCGAGCACCAACTCCGTAGCTCCCATTGGCCGGAAACTGTGGTTTATAATTATATTACAGTAACTAGTTATGTTCCTGAAAAATGCGACTTTAAGCGAAACAATGTTAAGTGAATCCAAATTCCCCATAAGAATTAATGTAAATGAGGGGGATTAGGTTCCAGGGAATTTTTTTTCACCAGACAAAAGATATTTATATATATATATATATATATATACACATACATACATACACACACACACACACACACACACACAGTGTAAGTTTTAAACAAATAATTTAATACTGGTACACAGTGATGATGACTGTGAAGCTTGGTTGAAGTGGAGGAGTCAGAGGGTGGGATATTTTCCAGAGAATGCCTTACTGCTAAATGATGAACTAGCAATTGGCTGAGCCCTCAAGGGTTAACTCTCACAGTCTACAAGGCAGCAGGAATGGAGGGAGGGGAGAGAGCATCGCAGACAGAGACACATATTGTGTGTGTGGGTGTGAGAGAGAGATGCACATTACCCCTTTAAGTACACTGCCTTGTTTATTAGATCAGCTTGCTGAGACCGCAGCTGCTGCTGCCCGCAAGATCCCTCTGTCCTGAGCCCTGTCGTGTCCCCACCCGCCCCCCGCTCTATGGAAGATGGGGTAAGCAGGGTGCAGAAGCAGGGGGGAGGGGGACACCCTGACATTAACCCCGATCTTCCTCCCCCACCCCAGCACAGCAAGCAGGAGTCTCGGGGAGCAGCTCCAAGGCAGAGGGCAGGAGCAGCACACGGCAGTGGGGAGAGGGAGAACTGCAATTGCTAGCCTGCTGGGCAGCTGCTGCACAGGGAACTTAGGGCAGCTGCTGCGGGGCTGCCAGTCCACCTTGGTTCCCAGGGACGGTGCAAGGATGTTTCGCGCCCTAGGCGAAACTTCCACCTTGCGCGCTCCCCACCCCCCACCAGCTCCCCACCCCCCCTCCGCCCTGAGACACACACCCCCCCACGCGGCAGTTCCCCACCCCAGCTCACCTCTGCTCCGCCCCCTCCCCAAGCCCTGCAGCAGCTCCCCACCCTGCTCTGCCCGAGGCACCTCCCCCACGGCACTTCCCCACCCCCCCTCCGCCCTGAGGCACACCCCTCCCCACAGTAGCTCCCCCCCAGCCCAGGGAGCCGTGCGGCAGCTCCTGCCCAGCTCACCTCTGCTCCGCCTCCTCCCTGAGCACGCTATTGCTGCTCCACATCTCCCGCCTCCCAGGCTTGCGGCGCCAATCAGCTGTTTGGCACCGCAAGCCTGGGAGGGAGAGAAGCAGAGCGGGGCGGTGTGCTCAGGGGAGGAGGCGGAGCAGAGGTGAGCTGGGGCGGGGAGTTCCCCTGCGTGCCATCCCACCCTTTACTTGCTGCATGCGGCCCTCCCCGCGCCCCCCTGCCCCAGCTCCCTCCGCCTAAATGCCAACGACGACCGGGGTGGCCAAAGATCCAGCCTCTGCGATCGCCACCGAAGAAAATGCCGCCCCCCAAATGCTAGCGCCCTAGGCGACCGCCTAGGTCGCCTAATAGGTTGCACTGGCCCTGCTGGTTCCAAGCCCCCACCAGCTAGCTTCAACGGGCTGCTCTTCCTGCAAGCAATGGACAAAGCTGGCGGCTGCCAAACGACATTAGAAGGAAGCATTGCACAACTTTAAACGAGCATGTTCCCTAATTGATCAGCAACATAACGAAACAATGTTAACCAGGATGACTTTAAGTGAGGAGTTACTGTATAATTTTATCTATTGAGTGGCAATCTATGTTCCATTATAAAGCTTACTTTCTTCATTAACTTTTTAGTTATAGAAACACATAGTATTCTTAGATTTTCAGAACTACTTATATGAGGACTCAAAACAAAAATCTGATTTTTCACAGAGGGGGTAAAAAAATTTTGTCCATTTACAATTGACCACTCATTCATTGCAGAAGTTTAAAAATTCATACATATGTATATTTCAATGCCTTGCTGTGATTATTTACTTTGCTAGCTATTTCAAATTTTTAAAAATATTTCAATTACACTGCTCTACAGCCAAAATGCTTCTGAAATAAATGTAGTCAAACTTTACTAATTCTGGGTCACTCAGAACGAAAATGATGCTTAAAATTGTTGATTGGCTCTAGTTTTCAAGATATGCTATTGGGTCAGTATATACGACCCTTGACTTGGGAAGGGATCTCAATTTAAACCAGAAATGACTAAAATACATCTTTGACTGGATCTATGAATAAATCTATGACTGGGTTTGGACAGTACTTGCTTTTTAGGTAAAACAATGAATGATGCAATCTGAAGCTGGTATTGCGCCATACATGATCTGAATTGCATCATGTTATTCCTAGAAGTCATGGATGATGCAATCATAACGAAGCTTACATCACTCTGCTGAACAAATTGCCCTATATCAGCTCTAGAAATCATACAGTGT
>NC_048314.1:5771041-5801419 GCF_013100865.1 Trachemys scripta elegans
GACGAGCACGGCGAGCGATTTCACCAGGACATTGCAACAATGGAGAAACGCTATCAGGGCAAATGGAGCCCATCAATGCTTGCAAACTATTGCTGGACAGTGACAAGAGATGCTCCATTTAATGAATACAAGAGACAAGCCAGGAAGTGCCAAGTAGACACTGAATAGGACTAAACTATGTACATAATAGGTTTTTGCCTTTTGTTTCATAATAAATTTTATTTATATAACCCTTTTGCTGATTTTAAAGTGTTACATAAACAGGACAGGGGAAATATTATCATGTAAAGCAACCAATTCAAGAAAAGGTGTACCATTATACACAGGCACAGAAAAACCTCAGACTATGGAAATCACAATTTAAGGTTACATAAATAATTCTGAACATATCTCCCAGGGTCCAAAACAGGTTAGCAGACCACCTCAGCTGATCCTACCACATGCACGAATGGACGTTGAGACAGGACGTCCTGCATTCAATCTTCCAGAGGTGGGGGTTTCCCCAGGTGGATCTCTTCGCCACCAAGGGCAACAGCCAATGCCCTCAGTTTTGTTCATTCCAGAACCTCAGCCCGGGCTCGTTGGCAGATGCCTTAGTGATTACGTGGGGCGGGAGCCTGAGGTACGCCTTCCCTCCATTCCCGCTCATCCACAAGGTCCTCCTCAAGACCCGCAGTCCAGTCTCCGCGTGGGGATCAATGAGGACTTGGGCACATTGACCAGTAGACCGAGCTTGCGGAACACCTGTAGTGCCAGCGTCACGTGGGAGCGGACCTCGGCCTCCGACCTGCCCGCGAGGAGCCAGTCGTCCAAGAAAAGCTGCCACCACGGACATGCATTTTGTGAACACTCGCAGGGCCGCTGCCAGGCTGAAGGGCAAGACCGTAAATTGAAAATGGTGCTGGTTGATGGTGAAGTGCAGGAACCGCCAGTGGGCGGGGCGGATGGCGATGTGAAAATATGCATCTTTCATATCGAGGGCAGCGTACCAATCCCCCAGATCCAGGGATGGGATAATAGCGCCAAGGGAGATCATACGGAAACGTGCCTTGACCAAAAATTTGTTTAGTTCGTGTAGGTCCAAAATGGGACGGAGGCCCCCTTTTGCTTTGGGAATCAGGAAATATTTGGGGTAGAATCCTTTCCCCTTTAGGTCCGGAGGAACCTCTACCACTGCTCCTACTGTGAGGAGGGTCCGCACCTCCTGCATGAGGAGTTGCTCTTGAGAGGGGTGTGACAATGCGGTTCTGGCGGAACCCAACTGAGAGTGCCAACTCAGGACAAATTGCTAAAACAGGGCAGTTACAGCCCAAGGCTGGGGTTTTTCCACCTCTAAGGCAAACCAAACCAGCCAGACTAGGAGGACTTCGGTCTCATCCCACTGGCTAACCGCAAGTCTCACAAGCAATCTCCTTAGACACTCCAGTTTCCCAGTATTACCACCAGTGCCACACGTTATGGGGACAAACGGTTATGAAAACCAATACCCCAGTAAAAGAAAAAGGTTCTCCTGATCCCAAAGGACCAAGCCCCAGACCCAGGTCAATATACAAGTCAGATCTTGCCCACAAATCACGCTGCTGCCAATCCTTTAGAATCTAAAATCTAAAGGTTTATTCATAAAAGGAAAAAGATAGAGATGAGAGTTAGAATTGGTTAAATGGAATCAATATACAGTAATGGCAAAGTTCTTGGTTCAGGCTTGCAGCAGCGATGGAATAAACTGCAGGTTCAAATCAAGTCTCTGGAATACATCCCCCGCTGGGATGGGTCCTCAGTCCTTTGTTCAGAGATTCAGTTTGTAGCAAAGTTCCTTCAGAAGTAAGAAGCAGAATTAAAGACAACATGGAGATGAGGCATCAGCCTTATATAGTCTTTTCCAGGTGTAAGAACACCTCTTTGTTCTTACTGTGGAAAATTACAGCAAAATGGAGTCTGGAGTCACATGGGCCAGTCCCTGCATACTTTGCTGAGTTACAAGGCGTACCTGCCTTCTCTCAATGAGTCCATTGTATAGCTGATGGTCCTTAATGGGCCATCAAGCAGGCTAGGCAGAGCTAATCTCAGCTTGTCTGGGATGTCACCCAGAAGCATAGCATAAGTTTGCCATACAGACAGTATAGAGCCAATATTCATAACTTCAACTACAAAACTGATACACACATATAGACAGCATAATCATAACCAGTGAACCATAACCTTGTTCTAGACACCCCATTTGACTCCCTTTATACAAGATTTGGGTGCCACTACAGGACCTTGGTTGCAATAATGATCTATACGGTCCCAGTTTATGTCAATAACGTCACAAGGGGTCCCTGAAGAGGGACGGGGATGGTGGGTGAGAGGGAGGGGGCAAGGAGAACTGAAGGGTGTAGTCAACCGTGCGCAGGACCCAGCGGTCCGATGTTATATGTGACCAAGCACGGTAAAAACGGGACAGGCGGTCCCTGAAACATAGAGGGGGATCCGGAATAGAGTTTGGTACGCTGTCCTCGATCGCAGCTTCAAAACCCTGGCTTATTTCCCGGCTGTGGCTTGCCCTGGCCATGATTTTGGTCCTGGTTAGGCATGTTGTTATGTCTACGCCTGTTATCCCTGCCCCTTCTGCGGAACGGTTGCTGTCGAGGATGAGGGTGGTACTGCCTCTGCGGTGGTTGGGGCTTAAAGGGTTTCCTCTGTGTCACTGGGGTGTGCATTCCCAACGACTTGAGGGTTGCTCGAGAGTCTTTGAGGCTATGTAGTCTGGCATCCGTCTGGTCCGAAAACAAGCCTGACCCCTCGAACGGAACGTCTTGGAGGGTGTTTTGCACCTCTGGGGGAAGGCCGGAAGCCTGTAGCCATGCCGAGCGTCTCAATACTACTCCTGACGTGACTGTCCTAGCATCTGCGTCCGCGGAGTCAAGGGAGGCCTGTAGGGAGGTTTCGGCTACTGCCTTCCCTTCGTCCACTATAGCCGTAAACTCGGGTTGTGAGCCCTGAGGCAGGGATTCCTTAAACTTGGAGACTGATGCCCAAGAATTGAAGTTGTGTCTGTTTAGAATTGCTTGTTGGTTAGCGATCCTCAACTGGAGGCCCCCGGATGAGTAGACCTTTCTCTCAAATAAGTCCAAGCGTTTTGCCTCCTTGGCTTTGGGGGCCGGGGCTTGCTGGCCATGTCGCTCTCATTCGTTGACCGCAGAGCCGACCAGCAAACAGGGTGTTGGGTGAGAGAAGAGGAAGTCAAACCCTTTAGATGGGGTGAAGTATTTCTTCTCCACGCCTTTCGCAGTTGGTGCACTGGAGGCTGGTGTTTGCCATACTGTTTTGTAGTTGGACTGGACCGTTTTTATGAGCGGAAGCGCGATCCTGGAGGGACCCTCCGGGCTTAGGATGTCGACCATGGGGTCCTCCTGCTCTACCATCTCCTCCACCTGCAACCCCAGATTGAGGGCTACTCAGCGGAGCAGTTCCTGGTGTGGCCGATGGTCAATTGGGGGAGGGCTGGACGCTGTTGTGCCCGCCACGGCTTCGTCTGGTGAGGAGGAAGAGGTCAGGGCCTTTTGCGCGTCTTCCTCTTCCTGCAACTCCTCACCAACTGGGCGCTCCTCTGGGCCCCGTTCTATGACGTGGGTCTGAGACGGTACCGGGCTCGGTGCCGAGTCCGCCCTTTCTCGCTCCAGTGGTCTGGAGACCGTGGCCTCCTTGCGAGAGGGCGGGCGCCACTGCAGAGAGCGGGACCGGTGTCCTGAGGGGGGGCCTTGCTGGTGGTAGGCCCAAGGGGTCCAGAATGGCCATTGTCCTGGCTGGCCCCATTGTGGGTGCCAAGCGACTTCGTGTTCCCTACTGGCCTGTGCCCTGTGGGCACATCTGCTGGACTGGCCCGAGTCTGCCTCGAAACCATGGACAGTGATCTGGAAGGCCACGGCGGTGCCATGGGACGGTGCCGGTCTGGGGTTGGAGAGTAGTGCCTCCGTGACCAGGACCGGGAATAGTGTCTTGCCGACCTGGACCTGGATCAGTACCGGTGACCACGGAACCCGGGAACGACTACAGGTGGTCGGTCTCGGGGATCGCGTAACTGACACATCCCGGTGCCTACTCGAGTAGGGCTGCTGGGTCGGTGCCGGGCGCTTATTGGGGCCCGACGGCTGTGCGGCTCTCTGCGCGGAGGGAAGCCGGGAGTCCACCGAGGCGGAGCTCGACCAGGACCGGCGCCGTGAACAGTGCCGAGATGGTGACCGTGATGGACCCACCATTGCCGGCTTGCCTCTGGATGGCAGTCTCGGCAGATTGTCTTTAGTTTGGAGTGGGCCCTCAGCGAACAATGCAATGAGGTCCTTTGCTGCCTCAAATGTGTCCGGGGTGGAGGGCTGTACCAAAAGCTCCTCCAGCCCTTCCTCCTCACTCGACGCGCCTATCCCGGGGCTGAACGGGCCTTTTGGCGCCGGAGCCACTGTCACTGGGATCTGTGCTGGGGCCACAACGGCCTTAGGCACACTTGAGGTCTTCGCGGGCGCTACCCTCTTTTGCGGGGAGCGTCCTCAGGCCTTGGGTTGGCCCTTCGATTTTGCCGGCAAAGACGACCGATGCCGGAGGTGTTCCTGCTGATTCGGTGCCGTGGGCTTAGGGTGCCCGGCCGGCGCCGGATCATGGACCGATGCCGGGGCACTCCGCACCAAGGTTGACGGTGCCGTCAAAGTAGAGGGCTGTAACGCTGTCTCCATGAGCAGCTGCTTAAGGCGAAAGTCTCTCTCTTTCTTAGTCCTGGGCTTGAAAGCTTTACAGATCTTGCAGCGCCCTTTTGGTGTGCTTCCCCCAGGCAACGGAGACATGAGTCGTGTGGATCGCTTAATGGCATAGGCTTGCGGCACGTGGCACAAGCCTTGAAGCCTTGGGCGTGCGGCATGCCCCGCCACCCAGGGCCAGTGCCGGGGTTGACCAAACACCTAACACAAAGAAGTTTGAGTATTTCTAAAGAACTGATAACTGCTAAGCTTAACACTAGCTACTAAAGAACTGATAACTGTAAAGATAACACTAACTACTATGCTAAGGGACACTCTCAGGCGAAAGACAGAGTTGTTCCAACGCCGCCACGGACGGTAAGAAGGAACTGAGGGAGGGTCGGGCCCGCAGGGATATATATACTCTAGAGCGGGGCACAGCTCTGGCGGGAGGGGGGACCCTGCCGGCTCAATGGGAGCCGCTGAGGGAAAAAGTTTCCGACGTCCGTGCACGCGGCGCGTGCGCACCTAATGTGTAATGGACGTGAACAATCACTCGAAGAAGTAAGTAGTATAACACTGGTCATTTCAACAGCTGTTATTAAAAATGAGCACCAAACTATGGATGGGACAGGGAACAATATGCAGGTACTGGGTTACGGGCAGACCAGTACAGACACACTTACTGGAGGAACAGTAAGTCAGGAACTTGGGTGAAGGATAAGAATAGTAGAGCCACCCTCAACCCAACAGTCAAGAATGGAAGGGGCAGAGAGAAAGTTTCTTCTTTCCTTCATAACCAAGGTGGGATAGGATGGGTTTAACCATATGAGACTCACTAGCCAAAGGCCATATGAAAGATGAGTCCTCCAACAAGATCCAGGCCAGCATATTAACAGGAAGTCCAGCAGTTGGGGGCTACTGTAGTCCTGAGTTCTCCTCCACCTGCCCACCCCTTTCAATATTTCATATCACCTGACTAGTAGGTGTCTGATAGCTTTTTCAAGCTTTGCTTTAAATTATACATAATTATATTATAGCAGAGGTGGATTAAGATTTATTGGGGGCCTGGGCACAAAGAACATTTGGACCCCCACATGCCCCTCACCATGGGGCCCCACCCCCTGCTCCTCCTCTTCCCCTCTAGGCCCCTGCCCAGGCCGGAAACTGTAGCCGGGCCATGGAAAGAGCTGTCCAGGGAACCTTGGCCACCAGGTGGAGCCCCAGACTCTCCGCCTACCATGGACGGCGCACCCCAGGAGGCAGGGACACAGACTGAGGGCTGCTCTCTGGTCACCCGGCCAACTGCCCAGGACAGGTGGAGGGTCCAGGGCTCCCCACAGCAGCTCTTACCATGGCTCACCTCTGGCTTCCAGCCTGGCTGAAAGCGGAGCCTCGGGGAAAGAGGAGGAGCAGAGGGTGAGGCCACAGTTCTGGTGCTGGTGGCCCCCCCACTTCTACAGAGGTTCTCGCACACCTGCAGCGGCCCCCAAATTGGCCGGGGCCCCTGGGCACAGGGCCCATCTATTAATCCACCATTGATTATAAGAGAAAAGAAACAGGTAAAAAATTCTTACAACTGTTAGCTTAATCTTTACACTGCTATTTCTAGTCTCCTTCCTTCCTGTTCATTCAAAGAGTAGTTCCAGTCCCAAATTCTTCTCCCACCACAACTTGTGCTCTTTTGTACCCAGTGCGATCTCTTTCCAATGATACTGTAGTGACTGGGAAAGAGGGAGCTCTGTTTTGTGAGTAGACAAATCCCTGCTTATTCTTTCCCACTAGTCTCTTTTCTGTGGGAATTAGTCCAGATGATTTACTTCCCAGGACAATACCCTTTAGATGTCTGGCAAATATACACAAGCTTCTGTTGCCAATAATTACTAAATCATAACAATTCATATGGTAATGTGCCCTGAATGTTATTCGGGGTTCAAGCTGTAAAAGACTATGGGCCCATCGGGGACTGCAGATCAACAATTCTATCTTGACAACTAATTTTACAAATTTTACCTTGCGCTCTCCAACAGTGATGCATGTCCAATCTGGGCTATTGCCAGTAAAGAGAGCCTTGTCTTGCTGTTATTACCACTCAAATTACCAGATATCCTCCTGGCTTGTCAAGTACATTTGTTTCCATGTGGTTATGCTTTGATCGCTGAAACTGTGATTTGAATAAAGCTTGCATGGCATATGTTTGGGCATTTAATGTGTGTTATCTTTCTTCCCTAGGAATAAGTAATTCCCAACACAGAGCCTTGCCTTAAGGCTCTATTAAATCATATACTTTAGTATACCAAGGTATAGCTATAGTAAAAGACAGCTGCCACGGGACTATACCTCTTTCCAGCTCTTCAGTCTGTGGCTGTATTATTGAAATGAATGGGACAACTCACCTGAGCAAAGTTAAGCGCATCCATAAGTATACCCAGGATTGGGACCTAAAAGCTACAGGGCAACCAAAGAAGTGTGGGAGCATATTATATGCAGCTTACGTTGTGTTACTCTGGTAATATCTTCGACTAAAATGAAGGCTGGAGGAGGTAAGAAAGGCAACTGGACGAAGAGGGTTAGAAAAATGACAGCAAGCCAGGGCCAATCTTTTTAAGATTTTGGAGGGAGAAAACAAAAAACTCAACATCTCACATGTGGAACAGCTCTTATTTAAAGCCAATATTTTTGTATTCTTTAACAAATTAGCCAGATGTTACTAAACTGGGCAAGTTAAGTTCCAGATTCTGGAAACACCATAAGTACTTGAATAAGTCAGAGTATAAATATAAAAACCCAGCATACTGTACCTCGAGGCTGGAGTTGCTGTCCTCATCACCCATGTCTTTTGGGGGGGGAATAAATGAGAGAAGAAAACCTCGTTAATAAGTGACATTCATCATTCCCATAGTTAGCGTTAACAACCATAATGCAAAGTGGTTGAGAACTAATCCTCCAAGCTTCGTTATTTATCATTAGAAGGCAAGTTAATAGAAATATTGCATTTTTTTTCCCCCATCTTCCTTTTTCTTCCTGAGAGAAAATACAGGAAGAAATAAAGCAAACAGGGTGATGATTTGCTGTTCTGATATTCTAGTACAACAATGATAATTAATGAAGCTCTCTACATGGTAACCAAGCTGTGTTTATGGGTTTCAATCAAGGGTCTCATATACAGCACAAACAGAAAACAAGTCGGCACCCCCATCCCACCAAATTAATTAAACCTGCTCAAAGAAAGTCTCAACCATAATATTGAAAATGTCTGCTGGAGCCAGAGAGCCTTCCATGTTAGGGCTCCCACTGTTTCTAATACCAGTGCAACTGAATTGCTATTAGCAACGAGATTTGTTTTTAAACATTTGGCCTGTATCTTCACTGAGGAAAAAAAGATATGTTTTACTGGTGTTATGCTAACTCATGTTAAAATCCTAGTTATGGATAAAGTAGTTGTAATTTTAATCTGCGTTAGCTGCTCAAGGTAAACCCGAGAGCGTTCATCTCAAATAACTAACTCAGGTTAAAACTGCAACTGCCTTGTCAACCTTAAGATTTTAATATTGGTTAGTTTAATACAGATTAAAAAATACACCTTTTTCCCTAGAGAGAAGTCAAGGCTCTGTAATATATACAAGGCAACAAAATTAAAAGTCATCCCTCCTAAGGTTTTAATGTATTTACTCACTACTTCCAACTGAAAACCCAGCCCAAGCCTTCTCTTCAAGCTTAACTACCACTATGCTTACCTCACCAGAGCATAAGGCTATGCTTAGGTTTCGTTTTTTGCTCCAAACCCTACAGTGCAGTGTGTGCTCTCTCAATCCTTGAGGGCTATATCCACTTTCCTTATATCCAGGTGGGCATAACAAGCTAATTGTACCATTGAATCAGCAAAACAAATATCATTTTCCAGCAAGGTCCCCACTGTTAACATGATGCAGTGTTCAGGCAAAGACCATCAGCTGTTACAGGCTTCTTTTCCCTTATACTTTCATAGCCATATCGTTACCACTTGTAGAACCATTAGAAAACCAAGACCTGACATAATATTTAACACAATTCAAAGCATAGACCTGAACTGCCGATCAGTAGCCAGGTCTACCTAGGAAGTTTTAATACACAGTGTCAGCATATCCGACCTACAAAATGCCTTTACGCAAACAGTTTATAGGATTTTTCCCAAAAAAACTCAAAGTACTACATATGTGCCAAAAATACTGCTTCTGCAATGAACATTAGCCTGGCTTATCCCATTGCAAGATGATTGCTTTTTTAGCACAGTTCATAATTACCCAATTAGTAATTAAATGAAACTAAGACTGTGTCTACACTGCAGACCTTACAGCAGCACAGCTGTACTGCTGCAGCTGCATCACTGTAAGGTCTCCGGTGTAGCCACTCTATGCTGGCAGGAGAGAGCTCTCCCGTCAGCATAATTAAACCATCCCCAATGAGCGGGGGTAGCTATGTCGGCAGGAGACCGTCTCCTGCCGACATAGCGCTGTCCAGACCAGCACTTTTGTCAGTGAAACTTATGTCAGTCAGAGGTGTGTTTTTTTCACACCCACAAATGACAAAATTGTAGACATAGCCTAGTATAGACATAGCCTAACATTCTTCCCAAAGCCTTAAAAAACAGCAGCTCTATTTTGTACCCCAACAAATTCTCTTCCCGAAAGACTGAGTTGAAGGTAACAGTGACTAATCCAAAGAGCCACACAGTTAGTCAATTTCCTATATTGTCAGTCTTTCACACAGCACCAGGGAAGACAAATTTATTAAAAACCAAACAAAACAAAAATAAAACCACAGAAATTAGGATGGGGACTCAAAGGCAGCAATAAGTGCCTTAAACTAAATTTCTTATATCTCTTTTAAATAGACTAGATTTCAAGCTGACTCTGTGCCTTTTAGTCAATATTTACAGAAAAAGGTTTAATTAAATATCTTGAGGGACATTTTTAAAGTATTTCAGTATCTCTAGCAAATAATTCCATATTCCACAATGAAAAAGTAAAATATTTAAAAGTATAACATATAATATTGTATTCTGAGTCTTATTAATCTTAGTTTTTCTGCTCAAATTATGAAAAAAACATTTTCTGCCAATGTACAAATTGAAATAGATAAAAATATTAAATACACAGAGATCTAATGAAACTCAATTTTAAAAATCTGGAAAAAAAAAAAAAAGGAAAAAAAACCCACAGTATTCACCCTATCATGCATGTCTTATTATTTAAATATGAGGAACCATCCCCTATTAGTATAATGGATGTATAGGATTTTGTATTAATTTAAATGTGAATTCCATTAATCTACACACTTTTCATCCTGTACAAAAATGTAGTGCATTCTTGCCACCTTTGGGATATTGTATATGATTATGATTTTATTTGATTTTTGACAGAATACACAATGTTACGTTTAGTAGTACACTATGAAGCATCCTAAGTAGTGCACTAAACCAGTGATTGTCAACCTGTGGTTTGCAGACTTCTGGGGTCCAGAGACCAGGTCTAAGATTTCCAAAGGGGTCCGCACCATCATGTAAAATTTGTTAGGGGTCCACAAATGAAAAAAGGTTGAAAACCACTGCAGTAAACTATAGCTGTCAAAATGAAGGACATTTTGTGATGCAGCATCTTTGTTTTATTGTTTATTCACTTAAAAGGCTAGTCAGTTTTATTTTTAAAAAAATCCTTTTCCTTTCATTATTAACATCATAAAGTGTAGGTAAATAGATTTTGTGCCTGGGCTGGTACACTTTCATGACAATTTTGCAAGGCTGGGGAGGAGGGAAATTGATTCACAATATAGTTTGACATTTTGTTTATGTTTTTTTCTTATCTATTTAGGCCCTGATCTTCCAAAGACTTAAATTTTTGCATTATGAGTAGTCACACTGAAGGGCTACTGAGGCACAATCAATGGGAATATTCACTATGTGTAAACAGGTAAATCAAGTTAAATTAAGCAAGCAGGTAAATCTCTGTACTTTAGACTGAGAACTCTCGAAGAAGACTCTATCTCCTTTATGTGTGTACAGCACTGAGCACAATGCTCAATCCTGACTGTGGTCTTGAATAGCTACTGCAATATAAATAAATAACAATAATAATTAGAGATACAAAGTGGATGTGGTAATATCTTTTATTGGACCCACTTCTGTTGGTGAGTGAGATAAGCTTTTAAGCTTACACAGAGATCGTCTTCGGATCTGAGAAAGGTACTCAAACACACGGAGTACCTTTCCCAGAGCTGACGAAGAGCTCTGTACAAGCTCAAAAGTTTGTCTCCCTCACCAACAGAAGTTGGTCCAATAAAATATATTACCCCACCCACCTTGTCTCTCTAATGTCCTAGGACCAGCGAAAACCACACTGCAAACAGCAATAATAATTCTCACTCTACCCCAACTAAACATTTAAGCAGGTTAGTGTAGTGCTACTCCTATGATATCCAGAGTTCACTATAATAATCCTGCATCCAAGATGAGACACACAGCATGAGATCTGACCCTTTTCAGAAGCAAAGAGAGTAAACAGGAGGCTCCATCACGTATCAGTGTCACTGTCATTCACTTCTCCTGCCATGGCCAGAACTGGCACAAAACTCTAGTGAAACCCCAGGGCAGCCACGTACTGGGAAGGGGTCCAAACAATTTCAGACACGCTGCACTGAGGCACCCCCCCACGGCCGCAGTATCCAGGCTCCACAGTGACTTCGGGTGTAGGGGGAATCTCAGCAGAGGCGAGTCGAATGGGAGGCAAGGCCTCAGCACCGCTCAGACGGAGATACTCAGAGCTGAGCCGAAGAGGGGGTGCTCGCTGTCCAGCGCCGCGGGCAGGCCCCCAGCCAGACGCTGCTCGCAGGGGAGCAGGTCTGGGGAGAAGGCCGGTGCCTGGAGCCCCCGGGGAAGCGGTGACTCACCGAGTGGCTCCAGGCGGCTCGAAAGTGTCTCTTCTTGACACGAGGCGAGAAACGTGCAAATGACGTCAGAGGTTAAAAGTCAGCGCAGAGGTCATACGAAAAACGGGACCGTGCTTTCCTCGCCTCCCTCCAGGAAAACACGCCGGGTACGCACGCGCTACGCAATGACGTTTCTTTCCTCCCTCAGTCCTAGCGCCTGCCAGACTCTCCGCGCTGATTGGCCAGAGCATTGCCACGTGCAGTTACAGCGGCCGCGGGTTGGTTGGTAGTTGCGCCGCGAGCGAGGGGCCGCTGCTGTATGTTGGCGAGTGAGCGGCAGGGTGCTGCGGACAGAGCGCGGCGCCGGGACACGTGAGGGTCTCTCGTCCAAGGGCCCCGTTAGGGTCGGGTCCCGTCCCAGGGGACGCGGGGGCTGCGACCGAGAGACGGGTCAGGCCACCCCCTCGTCCCGGCGGGCTGTTCAGCGACCCGCAGGGCCCCGCCCGCCCACCCGCGGTTCGGGCGCCCCTAGGCTGGATGTGCCGGCCGGGCAGGGCGGGCTGGTCCCCACCTGCGCCTGGAGCCGGCTCCTGCGGCACCACTGCTGTGAGAGAAACAGCCCGAGGGCTCCCGTAGAGCCTGCAGCTGCCCGGGAGGAAAGTGCCCCCGGGCCGTGCTCGGGGTCTGGGCTGCCGCCTGGAGCTGAGAGTGCTGTTTGCAGTGGGAGCTCCCGTTCTCAGAAGGTGCTGTGAACATGAAGCTGTGCTGTGAATAACAGCTAGATGGGGAGCTCACGGGCTCTTCTGTAACTCAGTGGAGCGTAGGTCAGAGTCCTACCTAAACTGCCATGCGAAGAACAATTGTTCATACTCTTTTCTTACGTGACTTTTTTTTCCCCTCTTGCAGATATTCAGCATGGGATTGCTTACCAACCTCGCTCGAGGCCTGGTCCGAGGTGCAGACAGAATGGCTGAATTTACCAGCAAACGTGGACCCAGAAGCCATAACAAAGGCAGAGGAGCCAAGAAATTGGGTTATGTCACCTTAGGTGGGAAATTTATCAAAATTAAGGAAATGGTCCCTGAATTTGTGGTTCCAGATTTGACAGGGTTTAAGCTCAAGCCCTACGTTTCCTATAAGACTCCTAAAGGGACAGAACCACCACTGACGGCCAAACAGCTTTTCATGGATGTTGTTGCCCCACAGATTGAGAAGGATATTAAAGATGGGACTTTTGACCCCCATAACCTTGAGAAATATGGATATGAACCTACTCAAGAAGGCAAGCTCTTCCAGTTGTTTCCCAAGAACTATGTACGTTAAGAAGTAAAGATTATAGCCTTCCCTGGAAAGTTTCTGCAGCAACACAGTAAACTTACAAAAATATTGTTTTTAAATCTGATATAATGTTGAATATGGAGATTTCAGCTATAGAGGGGAAAACATCCTGCCCTTTTTCAGTACCTATTAAAGGAAAATCCTACTGACTTGACTTGTGTAACTTTTAGATATCTCAAACTTTTTAAAAAGGTAACCAGATTTGTAACTTACAAATGGGTGAGAACAGAGCATTGAATATAACCAGCTACTGCCTGGGCCTCACCTGTGGCTTTTCATGTTGTGGCCTGTGGTCAAAAGCAGTCAGCCATCTGCTTCCATTGTTAGATGAGATAGGGATACAAGCACTCATCCTTCAGGGTATTAAGCCAACCACTAAGTACCTGGGGCAGTTCCCATCTTCCTGCTCTTAGGTCACCAAAGATCAATCCTATATAAAATGGAGTATTGCACAAGAGCAAGGGGAAACTTCAAAAAAAGAACGCTAGGAATCCTTGGCCTAAGCTATAAGCGGTCTCAAAGGTTGGGACTGTCCTGTTAAACCTAAACTTGTAACCAGTCTGAGGCTATTCCCAGTTTTAAGGCAACTTTCTTTTGGATGCAAGCAGTATCCCTAGTATTTATGTACAACTGAGGCTTGCTCCTGAGTCAGGCAATTGAATGTCAGACATTGCACTTTTTAAAGCCTCTTGTGTAAGGAATCAAATTAACTTTGTTATTATCTCTCTCAACCACAACAGGCACTACTAGCAGCTATGCATCTTCCCAACTTATCTGAGCTAGCAGTACTTCTATCCTAAGAATTTTAAAAATTGATTTAATATTAAAGTACCTTTGTTTTTCTCATTTTATTGGCGATGCAAAAGGCATCTCCATGTGTAAATAGGGTATATACAATGACATGAGCAGGAGTAATAAATCAAGATGTTTCATTGTTTAATGGACCATGTGTTGGAAAGCAGGAATTCCTAGCTCTGCTCAAGGTCCCACAGCAAGTTTGCTATAAAAAATTAATCCTTTGTCCAGTTTTATGGCTGGGGAACCTTTCACTCCCAATGTCTAGTTGTGGTTTGTTTGTACAAGCAAATGTAAAATATCGATTAAGCACAAGGATGTAGTTCCTATGTCCTCTTGTGTGGAGAAGAAGGCAACTTTAATGTACTCTTTGCCAGCATCTCACTTATGAAAACTGGGTGCCTAAGCTTTTGTTTCTATTTTTTTTAAAAAGCAAAGGAGCTTGAGGAAGGTGGGGGAGTAGGCAGGAGCAGTTAACTAGTGCCCACTGCAGCAAGTTCTAGTCCAGTCTTTTTCAGAGGGCATCTGGTTTTTCTAGATCTGAGATGTTTTTTCCATCAACTACCTATTTTAATGTCATGAAAATAGTGGGATCTTACTCTGCTGAAATTAGTTGTTTGTTGTTGCATGAGAATGAATAGTCACTGAGCCAGGGAAAGACAGAATGACTATAGCCTGATGGGTTAGATGCTCACCTAGGTTTTGGGAGATCAAACTTTAAGTCCCTGCACCAGTGACTTTTTATTTATAAAAAGCAGAACAGTTTCAAGAGGAGACACTGAGAAAGCCCAATACCAGAATATCCCATAGTCATAGAATCATAGAATATCAGGGTTGGAAGGGACCTCAGGAGGTCATCTAGTCCAATCCCCTGCTCAAAGCAGGACCAATTCCCAACTAAATCATCCCAACCAGGGCTTTGTCAAGCCGGGCCTTAAAAACCTCCAAGGAAGGAGATTCCACCACCTCCCTAGGTAACGCATTCCAGTGCTTCACTACCCTCCTAGTGAAATAGTGTTTCCTAATATGCAACCTAGACCTCCCCCACTGCAACTTGAGACCATTACTCCTTGTTCTGTCATCTGCCACCACTGAGAACAGATGAGTTCCATCCCCTTCGGAACCCACTTTCAGGTAGTTGAAAGCAGCTATCAAATCCCCCCTCATTCTTCTCTTCTGGAGACTAAACAATCCCAGTTCCCTCAGCCTCTCCTCATAAGTCATGTGCTCCAGCCCCCTAATCATTTTTGTTGCCCTCCGCTGGATTCTTTTTCCACATCCTTCTTGCAGCATGGGGCCCAAAACTGAACACAAGTATTCCAGATGAGGCCTCACCAATGTCAAATAAAGGGGAACGATCACGTTCCTCGATCTGCTGGCAATGCCCCTACTTATACAGCCCAAAATGCCGCTAGCCTTCTTGGCAACAAGAGCACACTGTTGACTCATATCCAGCTTCTCGTCCACTGTGACCCCTAGGTCCTTTTCTGCAGAACTGCTACCTAGCCATTCGGTCCCTAGTCTAGCAGTGCATAGGATTCTTCCGTCCTAAGTGCAGGACTCTGCACTTGTCCTTGTTGAACCTCATCAGTTTTTTTTTTTTTTTTACTTCTAGTAGTTGAAAGTCTCGTCCACCTCATCCCCCTGGTCTGGTGGTCTATAGCAGACTCCCACCACGACATCACCCTTGTTGCTCACACTTCTCAACTTTATCCAGAGACTCTCAGGTTTTTCTGCAGTTTCATACCGGAGCTCTGAGCAGTCATACTCCTCTCTTACATACAACGCAACTCCCCCACCTTTTCTGCCCTGCCTGTCCTTCCTGAACAATTTATATCCATCCATGACAGTACTCCAGTCATGTGAGTTATCCCACCAAGTCTCTGGCTAGGGCATCCTCCTGCAATGTGGGACACCCAAATTCAAATTTCTTCTCCACAACAGGCAGAGAGAGGAACAGAACCCAGGTGAGTACCCTGAATCCAGTAGTTCCCAAACTTTTTACTAAAGTGACCAACCATCTGCATTGTGTCTTTTTGGGGAACCCACCATTATTACTACTACTCCCCCTCTCCTCAGTCCCCTAGTGCTGTCCCTCCTACTGAGTCTTGCAGCCCTCTGGCCCCCAAACCTCCTGCTTGGCTCTCCTTTGCTCTTGCTCTCCCTGCAGCCCTGGTCAGCTCCTCTCCCCTCACAGCTGGACTGCAATTGCTTCCAGGCTGCTGACTGTCCACTTGCTGGCTCTTGCCATTCCTTCTGTGTGGCTAGTACCCAGATACCTCTTCCCACCCCACTGCCTGCTGCCCAGAGCAGGATCTAGGCAGCAGCACAGAGGAAGTGACTTGAGCCAAATAGTCAGTAGCTGTTCCTGTTTCACATGTGTCTCTCAGAGGCTTTCCTTCATGCTGCTGCTGCCCATTGGAAAGGTGGGGAGTGTCAGACTCACAGATCATGCCCACTCTTGGCCCCGTGCGGTCCGTGGGGGGTGCCCCTTTCAGTGAGACAGCCCTTCTCGGGAGTTAAGCCCCTCCGTCTCCTGGAGCCGCACCTCTCTGAGCCTTAGCACGTCTGTCTCTGCCGTGGGCCCCCTCAGGGAGTCCACTCGCTCTGGACCCCCCAGGCCTCCACCCCCGAAGGGGTTGATGCAACCCTGTTCTCTAGAGCACAGTGACTCTCAGCCAGTGTAAAACAGGAGGGTTTATTGAGCATTGAACACAGCACAGGAAACTCTGACCCTCAAGCCTGGCCTCTCTCCGCACAGCACATTCCAGTCTCTCCCTGCATCCAGGTGGGCTCTGCCTGCTCCCCATCTCCAAGCCAGAGCCCCCCTGCTTCCCAGCTGGGCATCTAAGATCACCAGCCCCAAGCCCCGCCTCTGTCCATTGTCTTCTCTCCAGGAAACAGGGTCGCCTCGGCCTCCTGTCCTCTGGCCGGAAGCAACTGGTTAGGTTATGGGGTCCTCTCTTCACAGCCCATTGTCCTCCTACTGGCCAGAACCAGCTGCTGGGTCTCCGGGTCACCAGTCGCTGGGGTATCCATCCTCCAGGCCATTGGCTGGGGTCTCAAGTTCCCTCTCCAGTCCTCTGTCACAACAAAGTCCCTCTCCCCTCCTTCGTTAAACCAGTAACACCCAGGGAAACTGAGTCCCACCCTCTTTGCATGCAAACCATTGGAAAACAAGGAAAAACCCAGAAAATCCCCCACTTCGTCACAGGAAGCACCTGTGGGACACCATCTTGACCCTTCCTACGTCCCATTGTTCAGACCCAGTATTGGGGAAACACTGCAACCAGTAGGCTAAAGGTTATAATGGGGGGAGTCCTGCCCTAGCCATTTTATAAATCTAATACTCCTTTACATGTCAAAATGCCCAATATTGGAATTTTTGATTCAGCAAAAGTTTTGAAACACTTTGTTTGTGGTTCAACCTGAAATAATGTTTTCAGAATAGCCAGTAACAAAAAAATCCAATCACCCAGCTCCACTCAGGAGTTCTGAAGCACAAGGGTCCTGAGAAATACATGTTATCTAGAATGGTTTTTCAGCTCACAGCTATCCTGCTATAAGCTTGAAATGGTTGGACATCTGTTATGGATTCATCAAGTGGTTTTTGTAAGACCGAACAATACAAAGCACTTTCCATTCTAGCAAATTACATAGATGTGAGCACATTCTGTGAACACTAGCAAAGCTTCACAAGCTCCAAATGTGCTACAAGCTCTTAAGTCACTGACATGCCAATGAAAAAGTATTAAAGTCCTTTCAAATTAGATTAAGGACAGAATCCTTCTAGCCCTACAAGAATAGTGTCATTGGATTTAACTGATACTATTCAGTGCACTAAGGACAGTAGGAATTCAGACAATGCTGCAGCTCTTGGAAGACAAAGCCATCACAGGCTATACAGCAACTTAAGGATGAGGAGGGCATATTGGGCAAAAAACTGAAAGGCTGAATATAGGAGCCAATCAAAGTAGGGGTTAGACTGTTAAACTCATCATGGAAGCTACAGACAGAGTGAGCTAGCTGCTGAGCAGAATGTCCACCATCTGAGGAGGATCACTATCAGTGCACTTTCAGCAACCCACTAGAGAGCATGGTGCAGTAGTTGACTCAGATTATTTTGGGTAGTAGAAAGGGATATCATTATTAGCAGGGATGGAGAAAGGGGAAGTTTCCCCAACAGCAAATTTCTGTTAAACTGAACAATGTATGCTAAGTCACCTTTTGCATCCCTTTCTTTCCAGATGTTGTTCTCCTCAGGGTCCTGTCTTGATCGTTGTCAGTCAGGCAGTGAACTCTTCAAGCAAGGGAATGTCTTTCTGGTAGCTACACTAAACACAAAATGTTAATACTGTAAATGAGGGTAATAGTCAGAAACTTGGCAGTTGGGCCACCTAACTGTAGACTTGCTAACACAAGTGTACGGAACAAACTCGCACTGGTATAGCTGGATTTCACATAACAAGAATATAGCTTACTCCATAGCTTTAAAAATTCACACACTGTGTTAATCTCATCTAAAAGTCATCATCTTCTGGTCAAGAATCAAAGCTAGTCTGCATAATAAATACTTCTCCCTTCTATAGCACATTTGCATCCAAAAATCTCTCATCCCTCCAATTCTATTCCTCATTTCTTCTCACTACCTCTCAGACAGCATCATTTCACATTTGGTAGACTAATCCCAGACGCTTTCTTGTTCTTCAAGAAGGAGTGCTAGGCAGAGATGGGCTCCACCTAACGAAGAGAGGGAAGAGCATCTTCGCCAGCAGGCTGGCTAACCTAGTGAGGAGGGCTTTAAACTAGGTTCACCGGGGGAAGGAGACCAAAGCCCTGAGGTAAGTGGGGAAATGGGATCCTGGGAGGAAGCACAAGCAGGAGAGCGCAAGAGGGGAGGACTCCTGTCTCATGCTGAGAAAGAGGGACGATCATTGAGTTATCTTAAGTGCCTATACACAAATGCAAGAAGCCTGGGAAACAAGCAGGGAGAACTGGAAGTCCTGGCACAGTCAGGGAACTATGATGTGATTGGAATAACAGAGACTTGGTGGGACAACTCACATGACTGGAGTACTGTCATGGATGGATATAAACTGTTCAGGAAGGACAGGCAGGGCAGAAAAGGTGGGGGAGTTGCGTTGTATGTAAGAGAGGAGTATGACTGCTCAGAGCTCCGGTATGATACTGCAGAAAAACCTGAGAGTCTCTGGATAAAGTTGAGAAGTGGGAGCAACAAGGGTGATGTTGTGGTTGGAGTCTGCTATAGACCACCAGACCAGGGGGATGAGGTGGACGAGGCTTTCTTCTGGCAACTAGCAGAAATTGCTAGATCACAGGCCCTGGTTCTCATGGGAGACTTTAATCACCCTGATATCTGCTGGGAGAGCAATACAGCGGTGCACAGGCAATCCAGGAAATTTTTGGAAAGTGTAGGGGACAATTTCCTGGTGCAAGTGCTGGAGGAACCAACTAGGGGCAAAGCTTTTCTTGACCTGCTGCTCACAAACAGGGAAGAACTAGTAGGGGAAGCAAAAGTGGATGGGAACCTGGGAGGCAGTGACCATGAGATGGTCGAGTTCAGGATCCTGACACAAGGAAGAAAGGAGAGCAGCAGAATACGGACCCTGGACTTCAGAAAAGCAGACTTTGACTCCCTCAGGGAACAGATGGGCAGGATCCCCTGGGAGAATAACATGAAGGGCAAAGGGGTCCAGGAGAGCTGGCTGTATTTTAAAGAATCCTTATTGAGGTTGCAGGAACAAACCATCCCGATGTGTAGAAAGAATAGTAAATATGGCAGGCGACCAGCTTGGCTAAACAGTGAAATCCTTGCTGATCTTAAATGCAAAAAAGAGGCTTATAAGAAGTGGAAGATTGGACAAATGACCAGGGAGGAGTATAAAAATATTGCTCAGGCGTGCAGGAGTGAAATCAGGAAGGCCAAATCACACTTGGAGTTGCAGTTAGCAAGAGATGTTAAGAGTAACAAGAAGGGTTTCTTCAGGTATGTTAGCAACAAGAAGAAAATCAAGGAAAGTGTGGGCCCCTTACTGAATGAGGGAGGCAACCTAGTGACAGAGGATGTGGAAAAAGCTAATGTACTCAATGATTTTTTTGCCTCTGTCTTCACGCACAAGGTCAGCTCCCAGATTGCTGCACTGGGCAGTACAGCATGGGGAGAAGGTGACCAACCCTCTGTGGAGAAAGAAGTGGTTCGGGACTATTTAGAAAAACTGGACGTGCACAAGTCCATGGGGCCGGATGCGCTGCATCCGAGGGTGCTAAAAGAGTTGGCGGGTGAGATTGCAGAGCCATTAGCCATTATTTTTGAAAACTCATGGCGATCGGGGGAGGTCCCAGATGACTGGAAAAAGGCTAATGTAGTGCCCATCTTTAAAAAAGGGAAGAAGGAGGATCCGGGGAACTACAGGCCAGTCAGCCTCACCTCAGTCCCTGGAAAAATCATGGAGCAGGTCCTCAAGGAATCAATTATGAAACATTTAGAGGAGAGGAAAGTGATCAGGAACAGTCAGCATGGATTCACGAAGGGGAAGTCATGCCTGACTAACCTAATTGCCTTCTATGATGAGATAACTGGCTCTGTGGATGAGGGGAAAGCAGTGGATGTGTTATTTCTTGACTTTAGCAAAGCTTTTGATACGGTCTCCCACAGTATTCTTGCCACCAAGTTAAAGAAGTATGGGCTGGATGAATGGACTGTAAGGTGGATAGAAAGCTGGCTAGATCGTCGGGCTCAACGGGTAGTGATCAATGGCTCCATGTCTAGTTGGCAGCCGGTTTCAAGTGGAGTGCCCCAAGGGTCGGTCCTGGGGCCGGTTTTGTTTAATATCTTTATTAATGATCTGGAGGATGGTGTGGACTGCACTCTAAGCAAGTTTGCAGATGACACTAAACTAGGAGGCGTGGTAGATACACTAGAGGGTAGGGATCGGATACAGAGGGACCTAGACAAATTAGAGGATTGGGCAGAAAAAAACCTGATGAGGTTCAACAAGGACAAGTGCAGAGTCCTGCACTTAGGACGGAAGAATCCCATGCACTGCTACAGACTAGGGACCGAATGGCTAGGTAGCAGTTCTGCTGAAAAGGACCTAGGGGTCACAGTGGACGAGAAGCTGGATATGAGTCAACAGTGTGCTCTTGTTGCCAAGAAGGCTAACGGCATTTTGGGCTGTATAAGTAGGGGCATTGCCAGCAGATCGAGGAACGTGATCGTTCCCCTTTATTCGACATTGGTGAGGCCTCATCTGGAATACTGTGTCCAGTTTTGGGCCCCACACTACAAGAAGGATGTGGAAAAATTGGAAAGAGTCCAGCGGAGGGCAACAAAAATGATTA
The DNA here is from genome assembly GCF_013100865.1 of Trachemys scripta elegans. Taxonomy (NCBI): domain Eukaryota; kingdom Metazoa; phylum Chordata; order Testudines; family Emydidae; genus Trachemys; species Trachemys scripta. Next base: position 5,792,146 of record NC_048314.1, read on the forward strand.
GGGGTCTGGAGCACATGACTTATGAGGAGAGGCTGAGAGAACTGGGATTGTTTAGTCTCCAGAAGAGAAGAATGAGGGGGGATTTGATAGCAGCCTTCAACTACCTGAAGGGGGGTTCCAAAGAGGATGGAGCTCGGCTGGTCTCAGTGGTGGCAGATGACAGAACAAGGAGCAATGGTCTCAAGTTGCAGTGGGGGAGGTCCAGGTTGGATATCAGGAAAAACTATTTCACTAGGAGGGTGGTGAAACACTGGAATGCGTTACCTAGGGAGGTGGTGGAGTCTCCTTCCTTGGAGGTTTTTAAGGCCCGGCTTGACAAAGCCCTGGCTGGGATGATTTAGCTGGGAATTGGTCCTGCTTTGAGCAGGGGGTTGGACTAGATGACCTCTTGAGGTCCCTTCCAACTCTGATATTCTATGATTCTATGATTCTATGATTCAATCTTCGTTATCAGCAGCATTATCCCACATGCAAAATAAAAGCACCAGTGTGTGTGTTGCTTGGTGGGTACCTGTAACAATAATCTAAACTGTCTCTGAAATCCAGCAGCAGATACCACAGAACAGGACCAATATATTTGAGTTTCCTTGGAACTTTTCAACTGATAAATAAGAAGAGAGATGTAACTCACTTAAATTTTTTATTTTAGAAACATCCAAAAATAGTTTTTTAATTTTAACAAAAACTTTTGTTTACAATGCTGATATGCATCTCCATAAAACAGCACTCAAAATAAGAGGTGTTCCAAAATACACATGGTACCTTCAAACAAGGTTTCGCGCCTTAAGAATCTTAGTTATTTCTGTATGGTGTTTTAATAGCTGTATGTATTTACTGTTACAAAAACTATAGTTGCTGCTGGTGTTTCTTCCCTTCTAGGCTAATGATTAAGATTCTCAAGGAAAAACCATACAAGCTAGAAGTTACTTAAATATTTTAAGCTGGTTTTTGGTTGATGATAATCAGGAACACCAGGGTAGTGCCCCATTAATGTAGTGCCTTACTGGTATTTCATAGTAAGAATCCAACGGGGCAACCTCAAGGAATTCTGGAGACATCCTATTTAGGACTGCATTATTAATAATTTTATATTTTTAAAGAACATCAGGAAGTGCTACCAACAGTGTTTGAGGGTTTTGAGATTTAAGCTGAAAAAGCTGCTCATCTTTTTTTTAAACCTGATTTGACCCTAGTCTCATATTATAGGTCTCACTCTCTGGATAAGAGGGATATGGGTTTGTTGCAGAGTTTGCTTTCTTAAAAGGTTCTTTGCTGCAAGCACTAATATACAATGAGATTCACTGCGTGATCATGCAAAACCAAGTGGTGCTTGTTGACAAGTGATAACCTGAAAATCAACTTGTACTCATGCAGTAAATTAGGTATAAAATTACACATATGCAGCCACAGCAGAATCCTCATGATTAAGACACTTTTCAGTACACAACTTCACTTGCAATCTGTTCTATCATGTACATTGAGACAATCTGGGATTTCATTCTAAAAGGAATCTCTCTGTATCTAAGGTCACTATAAACAGGTTCCCTGTGCAGCATGTCCTCACAGCATATGGCAGTTTACAAAACAAGCCAGTGACCTATGCTTGTATTCAAACACCCATATAAACTCCCTTGAACATTTAAATCCAAATTTTGTGGCTATTATGTAACAATGGACTTATATAATTTAGTACTGCAGCAAGGTTTGGTTGAGGGGGGGTGGGGTGGATTCTGCTGGGAGAGAGGGACAAGGAAAGGTGGCACCCACCCACATCTCTGGAACTGGAGGCAAGACTTACAAACAGACTAGTTGTCAAGGGAGGTACATTTCATGCCTAAAGAAGCATCCCCTGAAATGCACCACTATCACTCTGCATCACAACAGTAAAGGACAGCCAAGTAGAAACACCCATGTTTTACTATGTCCCTCAGCAAAGGCAGGAGACTATTCATTTTGGTTTAGTCAGAGTTAGACACAAAACACTAAGAATGTAGTTGCTTTAATTTAACAGTATAGGTCTTCAGAAATTCAGGAGCCGTGAGCTCCCAGGCAATAAAACTGGAAAAACCCCAGTTGTAGTTACACTGGGTATAGGCTGCAGATACAGTTCTCAATACAAAAAGTCTCCTATACTTTCCCTCTGGGACATTTGAAAGAGAGGGACTTTTTCAAGGTTGTTCGAGTGAAATTGTGCTTTCAGACTAGGAATAATATTTAATATTTTACTCTGAAGGGTTGGTTTGACTTGTTTCCCATTTCCAAACATGTAGGATGTTATCATAAAATGAACAAGTCGCTAGGATGCTGATCTCTCGCTGAGCCTTTGCTAATTCAGTTTGATCACGCCTGATGTCCAATCCCCTTCCATCAAGACACTGAGCCTGAGGATCAGGGCCACTCTCTGGTCTGACCTGGGAGACAGTGCCTTCACCCTCCTCGTCTAACAATACATCAAAGGTAGCTGTAGGAGATTCATAAACTATCTTCAGGTTCTGGATTTGCAGATCCAGTTTCTTGCCTCCTTGATCCGAACTTGCCACTGGTCCCTCAGACGAGTCGGGTGCAGAAAGTGGGTCCTGTTTTACAGCCACGCAATCCCTTGGGGAGAGTCTTGACCAATCAGCTCCATAAGCCAAGGAGTTATGCAAGATGTAGGATGACACAACAGTGCATTCCTCAGTGTTTTCTGCTAAAAAGAATAAGTGGAAATCAAGCTGCAAAGCCCAGTTTCAGGTAGCTTGTCTACTAGCTTTTCCAGTGCTGACAATTTAGTCAAGAAGAATTCCCCTATTCCACCCCAAGTGTTACTGGTTACCATTCTCCTTCACACGACAAAAAGAATCAGACACCTTCAAGGAGATATGAGGCAATGGTAAAAAGGAAGTTCTCCCCATCGACTTTCTACAGCCTCTTTATGGCCTCATCTTCACTCAGCTCATTGGAGGGGAGAAGAGGATCAGCATGCCCATGCAGCTCTTAAAGGGCTCAGAGGAGAGGCACCATGAAAGTAGTCTCACACAGAAACTGAAAATGCTACAATTGCCAAGATCTATGCACTATGTTCTTTTATGGCAGGTTGTTGTCCCCACTGAACCTCTGACCTTCCATTCTATGAGGTGGAGAGCACATTTTAAGTGATCAGGTGTTTAGCACTAACCAATCATAGCACTTTTCAACTTCAAAGTGCTGCACAGATATGAACCAGTTCATCCTCATTACCCCTTCCAACATTAAGTATTATCCCCTTTTCACAGAGAGGTTAGGTGACTTGCCCAAGGTCATACAGCCAGACACTGGCAGAACCAAGAATCTGACTGCAGTCCTGTGTAGCATGGCCTGAACACAAGTGCAGGCTATAACAAACACCTAAACCAGGAGTAGGCAACCTGCGGCACGCGAGCTGATTTTCAGTGGCACTCACACTGCCTGGGTCCTGGCCACCGGTCTGGGGGGCTCTGCATTTTAATTTAATTTTACATGAAGCTTCTTAAACATTTTAAAAACCTTATTTACTTTACATACAACAATAATTTAGTTATATATTATAGACTTATAGAAAGAGACCTTCTAAAAACATTAAAATGTATTACTGGCACGTGAAACCTTACATTAGAGTGAATAAATGAAGACTCGGCACACCACTTCTGAAAGGTTGCCGACCCCTGACCTAAACACTGGACAGTAACTGTGCTTGGGCTGGTTTGGAGGTGTTTGAGGCAACAACCAGCCTTCTCAAAAGCAGACCTGTTAGCTCAGGATACAGTTATTACCAAGTTAATACAAAGCATCTAACAGGTAATCACACATTTTTATTTTTTTAATGGAGATATCCTATCTCCTAGAACTGAAAGGGACCTTGAAAGGTCATTGAGTCCAGCCCCCTGCCTTCACTAGCAGGACCAAGTACTGATTATGCCCCAGATTCATAAGTGGCCCCCTCAAAGATTGAACTCACAACCCTGGGTTTAGCAGGCCAATGCTCAAACCACTGAGCTATCCCTCCCCCACATTCAGAAGTGTCTCGTCCTCCTATCGTTTGGATAAAGCAATAAACTGAAGTGGCCACATGAACGGCTACTACCCTCATGCCAGAATGCAAGGGCTTGCATAATATGACTGAAAACTAGTCAATGGTTACAAATCAGTAGTTACAGTGTCCCTGCACTATGATTGGCGAGACCACTCCAAAATGGTACAATAAAATTGTTGGTCCATCAGGGGAAGTACAGAGGAGTACACATGTCAAGCAAGGAGTTCTTACAAGTGAATTGAACACCTAGGCTTCTTGACAGTATATTTCTACCATTTATTCAGTGCAGTAGCATCCACTGGCCTTCCCTTCCATCTGTAGTCAGGGAAGATGAACTGCAGTGTGTGGAGGAGAGGGAAGAACATCCTTTCCCGCTCTATTGAACACTCACCCATACTTCCTTGGCAGTCAAGGATTTTGAATCCATTATGCATGCAAGCAGCCAACAGCAAGTGCTCACGTGTTGGGTGCCACTTCAGCCTCCAAACTCCACCCTCAACGTGGGTGTCTGCCAATGGCTGCTTCATATTCCTGGTGTCCCACAGGAGAACATGTTCGTCATAGCTGGAAACACACACCACAAATAAACATGCACAGACAGAAAAGGAATTTTAGTGCATAGGGCACAGAAGGAATGAGGATGCAATGCACTTTCCACCACACTCCACTGATGTCAGCTCTTCCCACAAGAGCTTTTGGGGAAGCAGCCATGGACTGCAAATAATGAGGCAGGTGGGGGATATCGGGAAAGAATATCTAAAGATAACTCACCTTCCTGTAGCCAGAAGATACTCCCGGTGTGGACTGCACTGAATGCTGCACACGCCCATTGAATGTCTTCAAAGGAACAACATGCATCGGGAGAATGGAGACCAAGAAAGAGTGCACAAAGTAAGAAGATCGTTTCTTTTGTTCTCAAAATTGCAGAGTTCTACGGCAACCTTCATTGCAACAAAGCTTCTTATAATAAGGAGTTAAGGACAGCCTTAAACCCTGGGATAGTGATTGTAATGCTGTACACAGGAAGAGAGTAGTCCTTTTGCCAATTCAAGATAAAATAATGGAACAATTGATACCCTTTTTAAATTTATTGAGTCCTGTAATATAATTCATACCCAGCAACATGGGGTATGGAAAATAGACCTTGTAAAACTAACTTAACTTTTTTTTAATGAGATTACAAGTTAGGTTGATAAAGATAATAGCATTGATGTAATAGACTTCTGTAAGGTGTTTGACTTGGTACCACATGATATTTTGATTAAAAACTAGAACAATGCAAAATTAACATGGCACATATTAAATGAATTAAAAGCTGCCTAACTGACAGGTCTCAAAATATAAATGTAAACAGGGAATCATCACTGAGCAGTTGTGTGTCTACTGTGGTCCTGTAGGAATCAGTTCTTGGCCCTATACTATTTAACATATTTTAATCAATGATCTGAAAGAAACTGAAATCAATACTGATGAAGTTTGCAGATGACAAAGTTGGGGGAGTGATAAATACTGAACAAGATGGTCACTAACACAGAGCGATCTGGATCGCTTGGTAAGCTAAGCGCAAGCAAACAATATGCATTTTAATATAGCCAAATGTAATGTCCTATATCTAGGCCATATTGACAGGCTGAGGGACTCTATCCTGAGAAGCAGTGACTGTGAAAAAGACTTGTGGTTATGGTGGATAATCAACTGAACATGAGCTCCAAGTGCAACGCTGTGGGCAAAAGGGCTTAAGCGATTATTGGATGTATAAACAGGCAAATCTTGAGTAGGAAAGTTATATTACCTCTATATTTAGCACTGGTGCAACTGCTATTGGAATACTGTGTCCGGTTCTGGTGTCCACAATTCAAGAAGGATGTTAATCAGTTGGAGAGGATGCAAAGAACCACCATGAGCATGATTAAAGGACTAGAAAACATGCCTTATGGAGCTCAATCTATTTAGCTTAACAAAGAGAAGGCTAAGGGGTGAGTTGATCACAGTCAATGAGTACCTAACTGGGGAACAATTTTTTTTTTAATAATGGATTCTTCAGTCTAGCAGAGAAAGGTGTATAACAAACTCCAGTGGCTGGAAGTTGAAAATAGACAAATTCAGACTGCAAATAAGGCATACATTTTTACAGTGAGGGTAATTAGCCATTGGAACAATTTACCAAAGGTTGTGGTTGATTCTCTATCACTGGCAATTTTTAATCCAGATTCATGTTTTTCTGGAAGATATGCTCTAGTTCAAACAGGAATTAATTCCAGTAAATTTATATGGCCTGTGTTACACAGAAGGTCACACTACATGATCACATTGGTTCCTTCCAGCCTTAGAAAATATAAACTCTGCCAGTGCCCGTGTATGTCTTGAGCTTTCTTAAGAGCAATACTCCTGCCACGCAACTTTCTAGCAAGAGAGTATTCATTGGCAGCAATTCCAAGACTCACAGAGGAGCAAATTTATGGCATGATGTGGAATGGGTTTCTGCAAAATAGCTGCATGTCAAAGAGGTTGATATAGTTCCCCAAGTAGTAACTAACAATAAACCACAGTGTCTTATCAGGATTATAAACAGAGCTTAGTTGAAAAGTGGTACCCACGGTTTTAATTGTAGGGTATGTCTAGTAAAACACAACTACAAAAGAAATTAATGTAAAAGGATGGGAGGAGAGAGAAAATAAAAGTTTAGCAAAAAGCTGCCCTGTCTTTAGTCTTTAAAATGCAGATAATGTTACTCTTGGGAGTTCTGTTGGTCTCCATCAATCCACTTCTTTTAAGAAGAACCCACCTCTACCATTTTAGTGGGGGGTGCAGAGAGGAAAGGAGGCAAAAGAATCCCAGACTGAGATGAACTGGTGAATTGAATAGGTCTCTCCATTTCCCAGAAGCTAGTGCAGGACATTTTCTAGCATTTAGTCCAGTGACAGATTTTTCACCACTTCCCTTGGAGAAAAGCATTCTAGAGCCCAACAGAGCTTTGTCAGGAAGTTCTTTCTTCTATCTAGCTTAAATTTTGCCTCAGTTTCCTTTCCATTATGGATAGGCACATCTTTTTATCCCAGTTCCTTGTACCATACTAATTCTACTCCATACTTAGCATTTACACCTTTCAAATCTTAGTAGCTTTATATCCCCCCCACATTTCTTAGGAAAACCGAACATGTTTCCTATAGCTCTTATTTTTCCTGCACAAGTCAGTCCCTTCAGCTCCCTGATCAATTTTTATTGCTCCTCCCCAAGTTCTCTCCAATGTATCAATATCTTTCTGGTACTGGAAAGGCCCAGGTGTTGACCATCATCTGATCATCAGCTGTGCTGAGAGGGACTATCCCCTCCCTGTTCTGTGAGGCCTTTGCATACGCAGCCCAGAGTTGCATGGTGGACCCCTTTGCTGTCATTTTGTACTTCAAACCTATGTCCCCTTCTCAACCCTAGGTGTCCCACCCATTACAGAGCCCTTTGGCACATTAGTTTTTACACATCAAGTGAGATGCATTCAAATTCTTCCAGAGTTGGAGGCAACAACTGACTTGATTTAACATCCAGAAGACTAAGCATTATCTACAAGTTATGACTGGGGGAACTCTTGGCCCCAGCACCACAGGTATAGAAAACTCTGCCTAAAGTGGGGGGGTGGGGAAGAGAACTGGCAGAGAGACGGGAGGGATCTTGGAAGCCATGCACTCCCATGTTTCCATGGGCTCCAGCTCCACAGGAATCCACACATGCTACCATGTAGCAATGATATTGTTTGGGACATGGATGAGCCAGGACATCCACCAGCCAATCCTCCCTGCACAGAGGCTGGAGACTACTCCAGTCACAAGGATACCATAGAGATTAGGAAGTTGCTCCACCTCCACTCCAAAGTCTTGGAAAAGAGGCAAGATCCCTTCCCCACCACCTCCCCCAAATACCACAACTTGAATCCAAATGACCTAGCACCCAAAGTGGCAGCTAACCAACCAAAGGCAGCAGAACAAAGAACATAAGAATGGCCTTACTGGGTCAGACCAAGGGTCCATCCAGCCCAGCATCCTGTCTGCCGACAGTGGCCAATGCCAGATGCCCCAAAGGGAGAGAATCTACCAGGCAATGATCAAGTGATCTCTCTCCTGCCATCCATCTCCACCCCGTGACAAACAGAGGCTAGGGACACCATTCCTTACCAATCCTGGCTAACAGCCATTAATGGACTTAACCTCCATGAATTTATCTAATTCTCTTTTAAGTCATGTTATAGTCCTAGCCTTCACTACCTCCTCAGGCAAGGAGTTCCACAGGTTGACTGTGCGCTGTGTGAAGAACTTCCTTTTATTTGTTTTAAACCTGCTGCCCATTAATTTCATTTGGTGGCCCCTAGTTCTTATATTATGGGAACAAGTAAATAACTTTTCCTTATTCACTTTCTCCACACCACTCATGATTTTATATACCTCTATCATATCCCCTCTAAGGCCTTGGCTACACTTGCAGATGTACAGCGCTGTGAGTTAAACCTGACTTTGTGCAGCTGAGTAGTGAGAGTGCTGCAGTCTGTCCATACTGACAGCTGCCCAGCGCACTATCGTGGCCACATTTGCGGCAATTGCAGCGCTATTGGGAGCGCTGCATTATGGGCAGCTATCCCACAAAGCACCTTTTCCCATTCTGGCGCCGTGGGTTGTGGGAAGGGGGCGTGGGTGCGGGGGATTCTGGGTCCTGTTGCAATGCCCCGTGATACATCGCTTTGCATCCCAGAAATCCCTTTGTTTCCATCCACCTTTGGCACCATCTTTCAACGGTTTCTGTGCAGCGCGATCTGTCTGCGGGAAATGGAGTCCGAACTGCTGAGGCGTATGCTGACGAGTCTCGCCAGCACGTCACGTTTGGCTACACTGCTCTACAGCCAAAATGCTTCTGAAATAAATGTAGTCAAACTTTACTAATTCTGGGTCACTGAGAACGAAAATGATACTTAAAATTGTTGATTGGCTCTAGTTTTCAAGACTATTGGGTCAGTATATATGACCCTTGACTTGGGAATGGCGGAGGATAAGTGAGTTATAAAGGGAACGGATCTCAACTTAAACCAGAAATGACTAAAATACATCTTTGACTGGATCTATGAATAAATCTATGACTGGGTTTGGACAGTATTTGCTTTTTAGGCAAAACAATGAATGATGCAATCTGAAGCTGGTATTGCGTCATACATGATATGAATTGCATCATGTTATTCCTAGAAGTCATGGATGATGCAATCAT
>NC_048314.1:5801817-5860916 GCF_013100865.1 Trachemys scripta elegans
GATAGTCGTGCAAGAGATTCCCACTACATCAAGAAAGATTGGCCACTCCGACAGTCATTGGAGCCTGGGAGGAAAAGTGTTCAGCATCCACCACTTGTTGAATCAAGGAAGATTTTGTTACCCCCCTTACACATCAAGCTGGGTCTGATGAAGAACTTTGTCAAGGCCATTGACAAAACACAAGCAGCTTTCAAGTACCTCCGTGGAAAATTTCCAAGGTTAAGTGAAGCTAAGATAAAGGAAGGTGTCTTTGTTGGTCCTCAGATTCGTGAACTTCTTCGAGATGATGCATTTGACCATGCACTGCATGGCAAGGAAAAGACGGCATGGAAAGCCTTTCAGTTAGTGGCAATAAATTTTCTCGGAAACAACAAGACAGACAACTACAGGTTGTTGGTGGAAAACCTCCTCAAGGCATACAAAAGCCTTGATTGCAACATGTCACTAAAGATACATTTTTTGCACTCTCATCTAGATTTTTTTCCACCGAACTGCGGAGCAGTGAGTGACGAGCACGGCGAGCGATTTCACCAGGACATTGCAACAATGGAGAAACGCTATCAGGGCAAATGGAGCCCATCAATGCTTGCAGACTATTGCTGGACAGTGACAAGAGATGCTCCATTTAATGAATACAAGAGACAAGCCAAGAAGCGCCAAGTAGACACTGAATAGGACTAAACTATGTACATAATAGGTTTTTGCCTTTTGTTTCATAATAAATTTTATTTATATAACCCTTTTGCTGACAGGACAGGTGAAATATTATCATGTAAAGCAACCATAAACACATGAAAAGACCTAGGTTTACAATTTATGATTAAAACTCTACTATCTACACAATATACATAGACATAAAATGTAAAAACTTAAATATCTTAGAAACAGTAGCTAATCAGTTGTTTTAATTGTCATATTTGAATTCAACACATCAAAATACATAATAAATAGCACATTTTATCTCTGAAGCAGAAGACTTCTCAAAAATTGTAGACCACTGTAATCCAGAGAGTAAATATGTCTATTGCAATCTGGAAGCTGGCAACTCCAGACAGCTACCAGTCGGTCGCAAACCAGTTTGGAGTGGGAAAGTCGACCGTTGGAATCGTGTTGATGCAAGTTTGCAAGGCCATTAATCGCATCCTACTCAGAAGAACCGTGACTCTGGGTAACGTGCAGGAAATAGTGGATGGCTTGGCACAAATGGGGTTCCCTAACTGTGGAGGGGCGATAGATGGGACACACATTCCTATTCTGACACCACCCCACCTAGGATCCGAGTACGTTAATCGGAAGAGGTATTTCTCTATGGTTCTCCAGGCACTTGTGGATCACCGTGGGCGTTTCATTGACATTAACACAGGCTGGCCTGGAAAGGTGCATGACGCACGCATCTTTCGGAACACTTGGCTGTTCAGGAAGATGCAGGCCGGGACTTTTTTCCCAGAGCGGAAGATCACGGTAGGGGAAGTTGAAATGCCCATTGTGATCCTTGGAGATCCCACTTACCCGTTAATGCCGTGGCTCATGAAACCCTACACAGGGAGCCTTGACAGCAGCAAGGAACGGTTCAACTACAGGCTGAGCTGGTGCCGAATTACTGTGGAGTGTGCCTTTGGCCGTTTAAAGGCCCACTGGCGATCTATGTATGGGAAGCTGGACTTGGCCGAAAGCAGCATCCCTGCGGTTATATCCGCGTGCTGTGCCCTCCATAATATTTGTGAAGGGAGGGGTGAAAGCTTCACTCAGGCATGGACCTCCGAGGTTCAACACCTGGAGGCTGAATTTGCACAGCCAGAGAGCAGGGCTATTACAGGGGCCCAGCGTGGGGCTGCAAGGATTAGGGATGCCTTGAGGGAGCAATTTGAGGCTGAAAACCAGCAGTGATATCTGGTGCCCTGCACGGGAGTGAAGTGCAGTAGTTCCAATCTTTAGGAATCAGTGTTTGCTAAGCAGACTTGCAGTCCCTGTTTATTTCCTGGGCTAAGGAGTGTTTTACTTTATGCAATAATAAAGAATGTTTTCAAAGCCAAAGAATCCATTTATTGAAAAGAAAAATATTTCTTGAAAAGAAAAATGGGGGTGGAGTGGGGAACAGTGCAATCACAGATTCGTGTATGTCCTGTCTGGTGTGCTGTGCAGTGAGTGCTGCACTTCAGGGCAGCTATACTGCATGGTGATGGGGGTTGAGTGCAGAGGGTAAGGGTCTTGGTCTTCAGGGTTGGGTGATGAAGATACTGGTGTTGGAGGCAGCGGGTGGCGTGAAGAACACGGAAGTTGGGGAAAGTGGGTTGGAGGTGACAGTGGGGCACAACGGAAAGAGTTTTGGGACAAGGGCTGTAGGGGGGGTGGCGTTTGCGTTTTCGGTACTGCTCCTCTTTCTGCATGGCTACCAGCTCCTGGATAGCATCTGCTTGGCGCTCCAGGATGCTGATGAGCCTATCAGTGCTTTGCTGCCGGTGCGCGGTGCTTTGCTGCCGGTACACTGCGTTTTCCTGGCGGATCCTGCTTTCTCTCTCCTTCCAGTCCTGTGCCTTCTCGTTCTCTTTAATAGATTGCCGCATCACTTCTTGCAGCACGTCTTCTTTGCTTTTTCGCGGTCTCTTCCTGAGTCTTTGCAGTCTCTGAGCAGGCGATAAGAGGGACGGCTGAGGTCTCAAGGTTGATGCAGCTGTATAGGCAAAACGTAACATTTAACAGAGGCAGCATTGTTTATACCAGACAGAGTAATGATTCCCCCCGCACTTAAGGAGTAGAAAACACACAGGGTCTACACAATAGCATAATTTTCCCATCCGAAACAGAGCACACATATCCCACGGGAGCCTCAAAATGGTGAGTAATGGGGACTGATTGTTTCAGGTCTGCACTGTCCTCTGGGTTTCTGTGTCTTGGGGAGAGCCAACAGCTTCAGGGGGCACCTACACTGAACACTGTCCCAACATTTTCCACAGGAGTTCGTCCTGGACGATATCTCACTGCTGAGGGTGACCTGGGAAGCAAGGGAGGGTCTTCTACTGCAATGCGGCTTCCGCCCTGGCCCATATGCAGCTTGCCTGTGTGCAGCAATGGTCCCCCCGCCCCTCGCGGCACAGTGGCGCGGACACGTTAGCCTGGCTGGGACAAGGACCACGGTGGCTCTCCCTATAAACTTGCGCAAGTGCATTGCACACGTTCTGGATGAGACACTCAAAGAGATTACCGAGGCTGATTACCGCGATGTGATAAACCACATCAATGCACTATTCCACATCTAGGCATGCATGCTTAACCCTCCTCTCCCAAAGAGCCCGCACTGAAAAAATTCCTTCCCGAAAAAAAAAAACGCTTACCGGGAACCTGCTCTTCTGTTTGTCCTCCACCAAGTACCGGCCATTGCGACTGGTTACCATCCTCCTGGCTCGAGAAGAGCTCCTGGCTGCATGGCTCCAGGGATTCCGGGGTGTCTCCATCCGGCCCACCACCATCACTCCCGTTTTCCTCCTCCTCCTCCCCCCGCCACACCGGCTCTGAAGTGTCCATGGTGGTGCTCGGAGTGGAGGTGGAATTAACCCCAAGTATTGCATCCAGCTCCTTGTAGAAACTGCAGGTCGCAGAGGGAGCACCCGAGCGGCCGTTTGCGTCACGGGCTTTGCGGTAGGCACTCCGCAGCTCCTTCACTTTAATACTGCACTGCAGGGCGTCCCAGTCATGGCCCCTTTCCATCATGTCCTTTGATACCTTCCCGAAGGTATCGTAATTCCTACGCTGGAGCGCAGCTGGGACTGGACAGCTTCCTCCCCCAAACACTGATGAGGTCCAGCAACTCGCCATTGCTCCATGCTGGGGCTCGCTTGACGCGTGGAGGCATGGTCACCTGGAAAGATTTGCTGATAGCACTCCACGCCACGCCGGGCTGAGCAAACAGGAAGGGGATTTTTAAAATTCCCGGGGAATGTAAAGGGTCGGTCACATGGTTGGTTACCTGAGGCCAGGGCAGTAGAGTTTGAACGGATGACCAGAGTGGCTAGAACAGGCATTGTGGGATACTGTTGAATAATTCTGGAGGCCATTCACAGTGCATTGGGTGGCCACACTGGCGCTGCAGCGCTGCAGCGGCAGTGCTGCACTCACTATTCCTCTCGGAGAGGTGGAGCACATGCAGCGCTGCAACCAAGGAGATACAGCGCTGCAAATGCCTTGCCAGTGTGGACGGGGAGTGAGTTACAGCGCAACTCGCAAGTGTAGCCAAGGCCTTAGTCTTCTCTTTTCCAAGCTGAAAAGTCCTAGCCTCTTTAATCTCTCCTCATGTGGGACCCGTTCCAAACCACTAATCATTTTAGCTGCCCTTCGCCGAACCTTTTCTAATGCCAGTATAGCTTTTTTGAGATGAGACCACATCTGTACCCAGTATTCAAGATGTGGGCGTACCACGGGTTTATGTAAGGGCAATAAGATATTCTCCATTTTATTCTCTATCCCTTTTTAATGATTCCTAACATCCAGTTTGCTTTTTTGACTGCCGCTGCCCACTGCGTGGACGTCTTCAGAGAACTCTACACCAGTGGTTCTCAAACTAGGGCCGCCAATTGTTTAGGGAAAGCCCCTGGCGGGCCAGGCCGGTTTGTTTACCTGCCGCATCCGCAAGTTTGGCCAATCGCGGCTCCCACTGGCCGCGGGTCGCTGCTCTAGGCCAATGGGAGCTGCAGGAAGCATCACGGGCCGAGGGACGTACTGGCCGCCCTTCCTGCAGCCCCCATTGGCCTAGAGCGGCGAACCGCGGCCAATGGGAGCCGCGATTGGCTGAACCTGCGGACACGCCAGGTAAACAAACCAGCCCGCCCGCCAGGGGCTTTCCCTGAACTAGCGGCGTCCCTAGTTTGAGAACCACTGCTCTAAACGATGACTCCAACATCTCTTTCCTGATTAATTGTAGCTAAATTAGCCCCACGTCATATTGTATGTATATTTAATTTAATTTAATTTTAATTTAATTTATTTAATTGAGATATCCAAACTCCTAGAACTGGAAGGGACCTTGGAAAAGTCATCGAGTCCAGCCCCCTGCCTTCACTAGCAGGACCAAGTACTGATTTTGCCCCAGATCCCCAAGTGGCCCCCTTAAGGACTGAACTCACAACCCTGGGTTTAGCAGGTGTGAAAATGAAATGAATTATATTAAAGAAATAGAATGAATTAAAGAATGATGTATGTACCTTTAAGTAGAAATGAGAAATGCTGCAAGCCAGGGTGCAGGAAAGCAGACATTAACTGCTTAATGAATTGCCCCACTTAAGGGCAATTGGTGAAGCATTAGCCTTAGATCGATAAGAGTTAAATACTCAAAAAGCAGTGGGAGAACACTTTAACCTGTCTGGTCATTCAGTGACAGACCTGCGGGTGGCTATATTACAACAGAAAAACTTCAAAAACAGACTCCAACGAGAGACTGCTGAGCTAGAATTGATATGCAAACTAGACACAATCAACTCCGGTTTGAATAAGGACTGGGAATGGCTGAGCCATTACAAACATTGATTCTATCTCCCCTTGTAAGTATGCTCACACTTCTTATCAAACTGTCTGTACTGGGCTATCTTGATTATCACTTCAAAAGTTTTTTTTCTCTTAATTAATTGGCCTCTCAGAGTTGGTAAGACAACTCCCACCTGTTTATGCTCTCTGTACGTGTGTATATATATCTCCTCCATATATGTTCCATTCTATATGCATCCGAAGAAGTGGGCTGTAGTCCACGAAAGCTTATGCTCTAATAAATTTGTTAGTCTCTAAGGTGCCACAAGTACTCCTGTTCTTCTTTTTGCGGATACAGACTAACACGGCTGCTACTCTGAAATAAGGAAGCAGGATATGCATATTGTGCCCCATGCAAATTTTACAATTTGCTCTCTGTCCCTTTGTTTAGTTCGCACCCTTTTATCTGTATAAATAAGACTGTTTGAATCTTGCATAGAGGCTCACATTATCTGAATGTATTAGCAGAGCGCTGTGCTAATAAATAGAGTGGTCTTGACAAAATTGTGAGTCCTGATTCTAACTTTGACACAGGCCAATGCCCAAACCACTAAATGTATAGTTGGGGATATTTTTTCCAATGTGCATTATTTTACATTTATCCACATTAAATTTCATTTGCCATTTGGTTGCCCAATCACTTAGTTTTGTGAGGTTTCAGAGTAGCAGCCGTGTTAGTCTGTATCCGCAAAAAGAACAGGAGTACTTGTGGCACCTTAGAGACTAACAAATTTATTTGAGCATAAACTTTCGTGGGCTATATCCCACTTCTTCGCACTTCGGATGATTCTATGCATCCGAAGAAGTGGGATGTAGCCTCTAAGGATAGTAGTAGACGAGGAAAACCAAGCAATGGTACATGAATAGCATAATGGCCAACAAGGGTCAGGCTAGAGACTCTTGCCTATATGCTCGGGGTATTACTGATCGCCATATTTGGGGTCGGGAAGGAATTTTCCTCCAGGGTAGATTGGCTGAGCCTCTGGAGGTTTTTCGCCTTCCTCCGCAGCATGGGGCAGGGATCACTAGCAGGAGGGTCTCAGCCGATTGAAGTCACTAAAACACAGGATTGGGGACTTCAACGGCAGAGTCCAGGGAAGGGTCTTGCGGCCTGCAGCATGCAGGGGGTCAGACCAGATGATCATAATGGTCCCTTCTGACCTTAAAGTCTATGAGTCTATCACCTTACCACCTTCCAAGTGTTGGCAGATGATTTCCTTAATTACTTGCTCCATTATCTTCCCTGGCACAGAAGTTAAACTAACTGGTCTGTAGTTACCTGGGTTGTTTTTATTTCCCTTTTTATAGATGGGCACTATATTTGCCCTTTTCCAGTCTTCTGGAATCTCTCCCGTCTCCCATGACTTTCCAAAGATAATAGCTAGAGGCTCAGATACCTCCTCTATTAGCTCCTTGAGTATTCTAGGATGCATTTCATCAGGCCCGGGTGACTTGCAGGCATCTAACTTTTCTAAGTGATTTTTAACTTGTTCTTTTTTTATTTTATCCGCTAAACCTACCCCCTTCCCATTAGTATTCACTATGTTAGGCATTCCTTCAGACTTCTCGGTGAAGACCGAAACAAAGAAGTCATTAAGCATCTCTGCCATTTCCAAGTTTCCTGTTACTGTTTCTCCCTCTTCACTAAGCAGTGGGCCTACCCTGTCTTTGGTCTTCCTCTTGCTTCTAACCAGTTCTCAATCCATGAAAGGATCTTCCCTCTTATCCCATGACAACTTAATTTACGTAAGAGCCTTTGGTGAGGGACCTTATCAAAGGCTTTCTGGAAATCTAAGTACATTATGTCCTCTGGATCCCCCTTGTCCACATGTTTGTTGACCCCTTCAAAGAACTCTAATAGATTAGTACTACACGATTTCCCCTTTGCAGAAACCATGTTGACTTTTGCCCAACAATTTATGTTCTTCTAGGTGTCTGACAATTTTATTCTTTACTATTGTTTCAACTAATTTGCCCATTACTGAGTTATGTAATTGCCAGGATCACCTCTAGAGCCTTTTTTAAATATTGGCATTACATTAGCTATCTTCCAGTCACTGGGTACAGAAGCTGATTTAAAGGACAGATTACAAACCATAGTTAATAGTTCCCCAATTTCACATTTGAGTTCTTTCAGAACTCTTGGGTGAATGCCATCTGGTCCTGGTGACTTGTTACTGTTAGGTTTATCAATTAATTCCAAAACCTCCTCTAATGGCACTTCAATCTGTGACAATTCCTCAGATTTGTCACCTACAAAGGACGGCTCGGATTTGGGAATCTCCCTAACATCCTCAGCCGTGAAGACTGAAGCAAAGAATTCATTTAGTTTCTCCGCAATGACTATCATCTTTAAGTGCTCCTTTTGTATCTCAATCGTCCAGAGGACCCACTGGTTGCTTAGCAGGCTTCCTGCTTCTGATGTACTTAAAAAACATTTTGTTATTACCTTTTGAGTTTTTGGCTAGCTGTTCTTCAAACTCCTTTTTGGCTTTTCTTCCTACATGTTTACACTTATTTTGGCAGTAACAACAAAGAGTCTGGTGGCACCTTAAAGACTAACAGATTTATTTGGGCATAAGCTTTCGTGAGTAAAAACCTCACTTCTTCGGATGCATATTTTGGCAGTGTTTATGCTCCTTTCTATTTACCTCACTAGGATTTGACTTCCACTTTTTAAAAGATGCCTTTTTATCTCTCATTGCTTCTTTTACATGGTTGTTAAGCCACGGTGGCTCTTTTTTAGTTCTTTTACTGTTTTTTTTTAATTTGGGGTATACATTTAAGTTGGGCCTCTATTATGGTATCTTTGAAAAGTGTCCAGGCAGCTTGCAGGGATTTCACTCTAGTCACTGTACCTTTTAATTTCTGTTTAACTAACCTCCTCATTTTTGCATAGTTCCCCTTTCTGAAATTAAATGCCACAGTGTTGGGCTGTTGAGGTGTTCCTCCCACCACATGGATGTTAAATGTTATTATAGTATGGTCACTATTTCCAGATCCTGTGCTCCACTCAGGACGAAATCGAGAATTGCCTCTCCCCTTGTGGGTTCCTGTACCAGCTGCTCCAAGAAGCAGTCATTTAAAGTATTGAGAAATTTTGTCTCTGCATTTCATCCTGAGGTGACATGTAACCAGTCAATATGGGGATAATTGTATTCCCCCACTATTATTGAATTCTTTATTTTGATAGCCTCTCTAATCTCCCTTAGCATTTCATAGTCACTATCACTGTCCTGGTCAGGTGGTTGATAATAGATCCCTACGGTTATATTCTTATTAGAGGATGGAATTACTATCCATAGAGATTCTATGGAACATGTGGATTCATTTAAGATTTTTACTTCGATTCTATATTTTCTTTCACATATAGTGCCACTTAACCCCTCCCCCCACACGATCTGTTCTTTCCTTCCAATATATTTTGTACCCCAGAATGATTGTGCCCCATTGATTGTCCTCACTCCACCAGGTTTCTTTGATGCCAATTATATCAATATCCTCCTTTAACACGAGGCACTCTAGTTTACCCATTTTATTATTTAGACTTCTAGCATTTGTGTACAAACACTTTAAAAATGTGTCACTGTTTATTTGTCTGACCTTTTCTGATGTGTCAGATTCTTTTTTATGTGAATGTTTCTTGTCTGATCTGGCCCCTACTTTATCCTCTCCTCCTGATTAAAACCTAGAGAATCTCTATCAATAGACCCTCCTCTAAGAGAAGTCTCTAAGAGAACAAAGGGCACAGATGGACAAGATCATGACATGCCCTGAATGGTTAAAAGCTGAAATTTAAATTTAACTGGAATTCTGGGAGAGAACACACTTAGTCATAGTCAGTCATGCATCATCATTCTATGACCATCTGTCTGAGTGGCTTAGTTACCTCTCGCTGGTGAAGATAGGCATTTCTGGGCAGCGCCTGGTGTCCCAGCCCCTCAGTATGCAGTCATCTCCACCTGTACAAGGAGAGATTGTCTCTGTATTAACACTAGTTGGGAAATCAGTATACCATAGACAAAACTGAGATTTGACAGCTCTGGAGCATGACTAGAGTTGGGGACAATGCCCTTACTGCTGTTGCACTCAGAAGATCATAGCAGGACTTGCGTTTTTCAATGGAATGAAGGGCAGAGCTGTTCCATGTACCACAAAGATTTCACTTCATCCAAAAGTGTGAGGTAGGATCAGGGGAAAGGGTTAGAAAGAACCCTACCTAAACGGAAGTAAATAGTAGTCAACATTTATTTGGCACCTTTCTTCCAAGCATTTCAGAGCACTTCACAAACATAAGTTGAATCTCACAAACCGTCTATGGAGGTATCTCCACTTCACAGTGGGGATATCAACACTCAGAGAAGTGAAGTGATTTGCCAAGATCAAACTCTAAGTCAACAGCTGAGCTGGAACTAGAATCCCAGAGCCCTCACTTTGGTCTCCTGTTCTGACTACAATGTACTACTCCCGCTTGGCTAATGAACAGTCAGGGTGGGCATTTCAATATCCACAACTTCCTACAGTCACTCCTTCAAGGATTATTTTTCCAAGCAATGGCACAAACACTGAGAAGGTGTCAGCTGGCTGGTGCAGCAGCAAGAAGTGTCATCATGATCCACATGCAAAGGGTAGGAGGGGAAAGAGAAATAGCTACCATGGAAATGGTTATTTTGATAGCCACATATCTCTAGGATATTTTCCTGCCCCGCCCCTCCTCCTCCTCTTCCTCCTCCTCCCCCTTCCCCCCCCCCAAGAAAAGGCTTTTGGTGTTCACACCTGAATACACAATGTCTGTGTCCCAGTAATTAAAAGCGGCAATCCAGGCCTCAAAGTTGTGAGCCTTCCACTGGCTGAGGATGTGCACAGAAGGAGCAGACTCATCTATTGACAGTAGGTTCAGCTTCCCCTTTGAATCACTGCTGATTACTCTCAGTGGGTGCCCACTACAGCAGGAAAGACAGACAACATGTTAGAGTTTAAGACAACTCATGTCCCAGCATTTAATCCAGTGACTTTCTTCTTCACACCTGCAGCCATGTTACAGCCTGAAAAGACTAGTTAACACACAAATGATAAGTATCTATCTATTAACATAGACGTGGAGGGACATTAGGGGAGCAAAGCTTCCAAGCAGACACCAATGCTGGGCATCTGCAGAGTGCACCAGTCCCCTGTTCTTAAGAGCTGGATTTCATCTTCAGTCTACACTGCACAGGAAGCATGGTAATATTCACAATCCCAGCTCCCTGCTCTCAAACAGGAAATGATCAGCTCATAGTGATTTGGGACAATTAATTGAAATAAGGTCTTTGGTCTCCTGTAAGGTCCAAAACACCATTGAAACACCCATTAAGATGTTCCCACACTGCTCTCTGTGACGTTGTGCAGTCTATATGGATTTATAAAAACATAATAAGAAGTGAATATAATGTAACTGGAATAGTTTTATAAAAATATGATAAGTGAATATAATGTAACTGGAATATGCTTCATGCAAAAGGTCTCTTGTAAGGTATCATTACAAAGCTTATAATCTACTGAGTATGATCATCCCATTTGTATAAAGGTATCACTCTTGTATCTAAAACTAGAAATATGAAATATAACTCTGAGGGCCTATTGTAATTATGTAAAGTGTGGGCCATTAATGATGGTTTGGAATCTTGATGACTCCCATTAACAAGGAAAATTGTCTGCAGATGGCTGTGTTTACCTGTTAGTCTTCCTGTATATGTGTGTGCTGGCAAGTGGGCAATGAAGTCTTGCAGTGACATGTGATCATGTCACCTGAACTGGAATCCATCTTTAACCTGGTGCGTTTCCGGGGGGGGGGGGGGGGGTTGGGGAGGAGGGTGGAAACCCAGAGGGACAAAGGGTTCCCGCCTTATGCAAAAGATATATAAAGGGGTGGAAGAGAACAGAGGGAGAGAGGAGCCATCATGAAGAATCCCCTAGCTATCACCTGAGCTGGAACAAGAGCTGTACCAGGGGAAAGAATTGTGCCCAGGCCTGGAAGGTGTCCAGTCTGAGAAAAATTTACTGAAGCATCTCTGAGGGTGAGATTATCTGTATTTAGTTTGATTAGACATAGATTTGCGCATTTTATTTTATTTTACTTGGTGACTTACTTTGTTCTGTCTGTTAGTACTTGGAACCACTTAAATCCTACTGTCTGTATTTAATAAAATCACTTTTTATTTAGTAATTTACTCAGAGTATGTACTAATACCTGAGGGAGCAAACAACTGTGCATCTCTCTCTATCAGTGTTATAGAGGGCGAACAATTTATGAGTTTGCCCTGCATAAGCTTTATGCAGGGTAAAACAGATTTATTTGGGTTTAGACCCCATTGGGAGTTGGGCATCTGAGTGCTAAAGACAAGTACACTTCTATGAGCTGTTTTCAGGTAAACTTGCAGCTTTGGACAAGTGATTCAGACCCTGGGTCTGTATTGGAGCAGACTGGAGTGTCTGGCTCAGCAAGACAGGGTGCTGGAGTCCTGAGCTGGCAGGGAAAACAGAAGCAGGGGTAGTCTTTGCACATCGGGTACCAGCTCCCAAGGGGGTTTCCGTGATCCAACCCGTCACACTCTCCCACTCACTGGGTCTGCAGGGGCTGGGAATGCTGCAGATGCTGCACATTCAGCCCCATGGGAGATAGAAGGCCTTTTGCTTCCCAAGTGATTAGGCAGCAGCGACAGACTTTACAGCGATGCCCCTCTGAATCAACACAGATAGTGGTTATCCCTTCTTAAAGATGGAGAAGAAAAGATATACACAAAGGGACTTGCCCAAGGCCAGAAGTTTTGTCAATTCATTAAACAGCGTGCATAGACACAGTATAATGGGCACAAGCAATTAAAAAAAAAGATTCCAAATTAAGTTAAACAATGTCAACTATAGAACTCCCCCTGGTTCCCAGCCCTGTGCTCAATCCACACTTCTCTCTCCCACAACTTTGAAAACAAACAGTCCCCTTCAGCCTGAGGGTGACATCTAACTAATTTTACATGGTGATGACATTCCTGGAATCAACTCTGGGAGCAGATAGGAGAGCAGCCACTTCTAGACTGAGTTTCTCAGCTTCCCCACTACAGGAGACTACTGGGGCTCAGACTAAGTTGAGTTTAGATTTTACATAAGCACTAAAGCTGCCAAGCCATTTCCTTGTTAATGGTTCATATACAGAGACCCCACAGTAAACATTTCCACATGAAGAAGACTCAAAGGCAATTCTAAGCCTCTTGAGAGCAGGGACTGTGGAAGTGACAATGAACTCTCTCTCTCACACACACACCCCTACAACAGAGTGCCATAGTTATTCCCCTCCTCACCACTGCTCCCGTCCTGTGGACCAGTCCAGAGACAAGGCAATGCATTGTGCTCCTAAATCAACACTGCAGAGTGGCTCCAACATGCAGCTGTTCTTCTACTGAAAAGAAAAGGAAATCGATCAAAATCAGGGAGACAGAAACAACCACACAGATAGTATCTAATTGCTCTTTCACCCCTCACTGAGGGACCCCACAGGTGACTGCATTCCATGGATGCTGTAGGTTCATACCCTGGAGAATTTTAGTATCCTTGGCATTACAGAAGAGAAAAATCCTAACATATAAGCCACTGAAGTGCTAGATACAAGGACTACTATCCATATAGGGTGCCTCCCATTTCCTGTCTTTAAACTCACTGACTCCTACCTCCCTCCCCAACTATCCATCCCAGCAGCTCCTCTATTTCAAACCTCATTGTGGCTAGAGGACCATCTAGCCACAGTGTCCTAACTTACCCCTATGCTGGCTTCTGCTCTCTCCACTCCATTGAAACTGCCATCTAGTCATCAATAACCTCTTCCTCACAGAGCCCCTCCTTCACACACAATCTTTATGCTGCCTTTAACAATGCCCCATGCCGCCTCCTCAAAACTTTCTTTGTTGGGCCTCCTGATACTTGGGCTTCTATGACTTCTATGACAGTTCTATCTTGCCAACTGCTTTCAACGGTTGTTTATTCTCCCCAGCGACTGAAGAGCCCCAGGCTCTCTGTCTGTCCTAATTTCCCTACCTCTTCCCCATTTCTCCCCTCACTGTCGTCCACTCTTCACAGATGGACAGAGGCAAGCTTGACTGCCAGATATCAGGGACAAATTTTTGGCATTTGCATTTAGGAAAAATGCCACACACACACACAAAATCTCACTTGTAAACTGAACACATTTGCCCTGGAGTCACTGAAAGCACCATGGAGCCTCCGACAACATTTTCAGTAACACCACAGCCTTTGAACATTACCAATGAAGCTAGAGGAATTTACATTAATGACTTGCATCCCAGTCACCTACCTCACTTCCAGTCAGGTGGCAGAGCTCCACAGTTCCCTTGGCATTTGCAATGCCCAACATGGGATGTTCTGCAACGGGAACGTGGCACCTGGAAGAGTAATTGACAACGAGGTCTTGAACTCAAGTCCATGTCTTGCATTAGAGGAACAGAAAACAGTCCCGAAGGAGGAGCTATATTGTTTTTTTTTTTCTCAAGTTCTTTGACAAGTCTCAGCCAGGCAGCATACTCTCTAACTGCAACTACCTTAACTTGCATAGCTCCTGTTCCCCTCAGCTGCCCTTTGTGTGGGGGGGCAGGAGGGGAGAGAGGAAGGAATTAATTTAAAAAGAATCATAGCTTTACAACTAGTTTTCAAAGCCAATGAAGAGCTAGCACCCCCAGCTGCTACTGTCTATCCTGCTGCTTCCCCTGGTTCCACAAGCACGGAAGAACTGCCCCCAGGCTGGATAAGCAGCAGGCACAGTTCAAGTGTGGGATGCCCACACTGAGAGCTAGCAGTAGCTTACTGGTATTTTTCATCCTAGAACAGAATAATAATACAAATGTTATTAAACTAAAAGCCAGAAACCTTGTACAGCACTGTGATAACCAGAAGCTGCTTATTCATTACTGCAGTAGAAGCTATTGGCAGTCGGAGAGAAAGAATACCTACGGCAGCAGCTCAGGCACAGGTAACCCTTGGCCACAAATGCCAAAGGAGCCTGATGTCCCCCCCTCAATAGCCAGCATTACCATTTGATGTCTAGGATGGCGGCGGTTTCAATCCTTTGAATTTCAGTCAGTGGGATGAAAGGCTGCTCTTCACTGTAGTGATACATGTAGAGGCGACCCAGCCGTGTGTGGGGCTCATCACTCTCACTGGGGTTTACACCAGGCTGCATCAAACAAGGGAAAAGGATGTCTGTAAGCTTAGGGGCTATTTTCTCATCTCCTTCATATATTGTAACATTCCTCCCTCAAAGACCCTGTCAGAAAGCGAACCAAGCTCTACTAATCAGAGCAGGGGATAGAGTCAGTACTCACTGTGTTGAGTTCCCAGCTCTACCAACATAGAATCATAGAATATCAGGGTTGGAAGGGACCTCTGGAGGTCATCTAGTCGAACCCCCTGCTCAAAGCAGTTCCAATTCCCAACTAAATCATCTCAGCCAGGGCTTTGTCAAGCCTGACCTTAAAAACCTCTAAGGAAGGAGATTCCACCACCTCCCTAGGTAACCCATTCCAGTGCTTCACCACCCTCCTAGTGAAAAAGTTTTTCCTAATATCCAACCTAAACCTCCTCCACTGCAACTTGAGACCATTACTCCTTGTTCTGTAATCTGGTATCACTGAGAACAGTCTAGATCCATCCTCTTTGGAACCCCCTTTCAGGTAGTTGAAAGCAGCTATCAAATCCCCCCTCATTCTTCTCTTCTGCAGACTAAACAATCCCAGTTCCCTCAGCCTCTCCTCATAAGTCATGTGCTCTAGCCCCCTAATCATTTTTGTTGTCCTCTGCTGGACTCTTTCAAATTTTTCCACATCCTTCTTGTAGTGTGGGGCCCAAAACTGGACACAGTACTCCAGATGAGGCCTCACCAATGTTGAATAGAGGGGAACGATCACTTCCCTCGATCTGCTGGCAATGCCCCTACTTATACAGCCCAAAATGCCATTAGCCTTCTTGGCAACAAGAGCACACTGTCGACTCATATCCAGTTTCTCATCCACTGTAACCCCAGGTCCTTTTCTGCAGAACTGCTGCCTAGCCATTCGGTCCCTTGTCTGTAGCAGTGCATGGGAATCTGCACTTGTCCTTGTTGAACCTCATCAGATTTCTTCTGGCCCAATCCTCTAATTTGTCTAGGTACCTCTGTATCCGATCCCTACCCTCCAGCATATCTACCACTCCTCGCAGTTTAGTGTCATCTACAAACTTACTGAGGGTGCAGTCCACCCCATCCTCCAGATCATTAATGAAGATATTGAACAAAACCAGCCCCAGGACCAACCCTTGGGGCACTCCACTTGATACTGGCTGCCAATTAGACATGGAGCCATTGATCACTACCCGTTGAGCCCGACGATCTAGCCAGCTTTCTATCCACCTTACAGTCCATTCATCCAGCCCATACTTCTTTAACTTGCTGGCAAGAATACTGTGGGAGACCGTATCAAAAGCTTTGCTAAAGTCAAGGAATAACACATCCACTGCTTTCCCCTCATTCTCAGAGCCAGTTATCTCGACAAAGAAGGCAATTAGGTTAGTCAGGCATGACTTGCCCTTGGTGAATCCATGCTGACTGTTCCTGATCACTTTCCTCTCCTCTAAGTGCTTCAGAATTGATTCCTTGAGGACCTGCTCCATTACTTTTCCAGGGACTGAGGTGAGGCTGACTGGCCTGTAGTTCCCCGGATCCTCCTCCTTCCCTTTTTTTCCCAAGATGGGCACTACATTAGCCTTTTTCCAGTCATCCCTGACCTCCCCTGATCGCAGGGGCGGCTCCAGGCACCAGCACAGCAAGCGTGTGCCTGGGGCAGCAAGCCGCGGGGGGCGGCCTGCTGGTCGCTATGAGGGCGGCAGTCAGGCTGCCTTTGGCGGCATGCCTGCAGGAGGTCCGCCGGTCCCGCGGCTTTGGCGGTGGTTACGCGGAGGCCATGGGACTGGCGAACCTCCAGCAGGCATGCCGCCGAATCAGCGTGACCAACGGACCGCCCGCAGGCACGCCGCCGAAAGCCACCTGACTGCCGTGCTTGGGGTGGCAAAACACAGAGCCGCCCCTGCCCAATCGCCATGCGTTTTCAAAGATAATGGCCAATGGCTCTGCAATCACATCCGCCAACTCCTTTAGCACCCTCGGATGCAGCGCATCCAGCCCCATGGACTTGTGCTCATCCAGCTTTTCTAAATAGTGCTGAACCAATTCTTTTTCTCCACAGAGGGCTGGTCATCTCCTCCCCATGCTGTGCTGCCCAGTGCAGCGGTCTGGGAGCTGACCTTGTTCGTGAAGACAGAGGCAAAAAAAGCATTGAGAACATTAGCTTTTTTCACATCCTCTGTCACTAGGTTGCCTCCCTCATTCAGTAAGGGGCCCACGCTTTCCTTGACTTTCTTCTTGTTGCTAACATACCTGAAGAAACCCTTCTTGTTACTCTTAACATCCCTTGCTAGCTGCAACTCCAAATGTGATTTGGCCTTCCTGATTTCACTCCTGCATGCCTGAGAAATATTTTTATACTCCTCCCTGGTCATTTGTCCAGTCATTTGCTGTAGGACCTTTGGAAAGTCACTAAGAATGTCATTTTTCAGAGATGCCCAGCAGCCACCATTCCTGGAAAAGCCAATGATATCTACACATCCTCAGCAACTCTAAAAAATCAGGCCCCAAGCTCTGTTAGGAGGCAGGTAAGGGATAACTGTATCACTTCACCCAGCATTGGGATGGGACTCTGCAACACTCGACAATGATTTAGGGCAGGAAGGAGTATTAGATTCCCATATTTAGTTAACTGAGAAGGAATTTAGGGAGGCAGAGTAAGCTGATATTTGGCTAGGAAATAAGAGCTTATGAAAAGGGCCCTGGGCTCTTTAGCAATAACCAGTCCATGAGCAGTATTGTACCTGCTGTTCAATACCTTTGTATTGCACCTTTCAGAAAGGCAACCCTCCCACAGCTCAGCTCCTCTTAACACCATGTTGGAGCACTGATTCAAGACTAACTCAGAAAAAAGCATACCACCTATTGAATGAGCATCATACATCACCCAGGCATTCCTTGGAAGTCTCCCACCCAAGTACACTGCTTAGTTCTCAAGATCAGACAGGAACACAGTTTATGTTGAGGGTGCAGTGGAAGTGGTTTTCAATATGGGAGTATGCAAGTGAAGAGGGTAACGCCCTGCCACTTGATGGAAGCAATTCAAAGTGCTGTTCCGCTCTGAAAAAAAGTGACTGTAAAATTGGTCACTATTTACTCAGCAGTTTTGCCAGCTCCAAGGATTCAGAGCTGCTTATTTTAAGTGTAGTTCTTTTAGTTGTGTTTTACTTCTAATAATCTTGCACAACTAACATAACTATAAAAGGGGGGGAATTGGGATCTATTCCATGTTGGACATAATCACCAAAATCATTAACCAAGTTTAATTAGCTGCACCGGAGTAACCCATTGAAGGCCAATGAGACCACACAGGTGTCGCTGAAGGTATAATTTGGCCCAAAGGATTTTTATTACTGGTGGTCACGTCAGCTCTCAGAGTGAATTTGTACAGCTAGCCGGGGAAAGCAGCCAAACAACCACCACACACCTTTTTACATATTAACCAAGCACCTTGTATCTGAAGTCACTAGGAGACTGCAAATGTGAAAGTCACAGTGCCAATTTTACAGTGATTTTCAGAGTAGAACCACACTTTACATGAAAATATCAGACACACTGTGACGAGTTGGATCACAGAAACCCCCTTGGGGCTGCCAACTGATGCGCCAAGACTACTTCTACCCCTGCTTTCCTGCCCTGGCAGCTTAGCACTTCAGTGCCCTGCCTGGTTTGAGCCCGACCCACATGCATGCTGCAAACCCAGGCTCAGGGTCTGAACCACGTCCCCTAACAGCTGTAGGCTTAATTGAAAGCAGCTACAGAAGTGTTCTTATCTTTAACACTCAGATGCCCAACTCGCAGTGGGGTCTAAACCCAAATAAATCCGTTTTACCCTGTATAACGCTTATACAGGGTAAACTCATAAATTGTTCGCCCTCTATAACACTGATAGAGAGATATGCACAGCTGTTTGCCCCCCCACCCTCCCAGGTATTAATACATACTCTGGGTAAATTAATAAGTAAAAAGTGATTTTATTAAATACAGAAAGTAGGATTTAAGTGATTCCAAGTAGTAACAGACAGAACAAAGTGAATTATCAAGTAAAATAAAATAAAACACGCAAGTCTATGCCTATGAAACTGAATTCAAATAACACCTCACCAGTTCCAGTAAGCTTCCTTTTACAGACTAGTCTCCTGCTAGTCTGGGTCCAGCAATCACTCCCACCCCCTGTAGGGACTGTCCTTGTTCCAGTTTCTTTCAGGTATCCTTGAGGGTGGGGAGGCTCTCTCTTTTGCCAGTTGAAGACCACATGGAGGGGTCTCCCATGGGCTAAAATAGACTCTCTCTTGTGGGTGTAGACACCCTCCTCTCTCCTATGCAAAGTCCAGCTCCAAGATGGAGTTCTGGAGTCACCTGGGCAAGTCACATGTCCATGCATGACTCAGTTTTTACAGGCAGATGCCATTGCCCACATGGTATTTTGTATGTCTCCAGGAAGACTTCTTATGTGGAGTGGAGCATTCCAAGATGCATTGTTCCTTAAGTGCTTTTTGATTGGGCACTTAACTTTGCAAATTCCTTTCTAAAGAAGCTGATCAAATGCTTTACAAAGCTTACTTAGGCCATGGCTACACTTGCAGATGTAGAGCGCTTTGGGTTAAACCAGCCTTCAGAGAGCGCACCAGGGAAAGCACTCCA
This sequence comes from Trachemys scripta elegans, assembly GCF_013100865.1. NCBI lineage: Eukaryota > Metazoa > Chordata > Testudines > Emydidae > Trachemys > Trachemys scripta. The sequence continues at coordinate 5,821,175 of NC_048314.1, forward strand.
GTCTGTCCACACTGACAGCTGCAAGCGTGCTGTCGTGGCCACATTCGCGGCACTTGAAGCAGCATTTGGAGCGGTGCATTATGGGCAGCTATCCCACAGAGCACCTCTTCCCATTCTGGCGCTATGGCTTGTGGGAAGGGGGCATGGGGTGCGGGCATTCTGGATCCTGTCCCAACGCCCCGTGATGCATCGCTTCGCAACCCAGCAATCCTTGTGTTTCCATCCACATTTGGCGCCATCTTTCAACGGTTTCTGTGCAGAGCGCACTTTGTCTTCCCTTTCGGTCAGCGGGAATGGAGCCCGAACTGCTGTGGAACATGCTGACGAGTCTAGCCAGCACGTCTCGTTTGGCAGTTGAGTTACTGCTTAAGATCCAAAGTGACAGTGAGAAGTATGACAATGATATTGAGTCACATAATGCATACGACACAAAATTGCTTGTCTCATTCACGGACATGCTCTCCACTGTGGAACGCCGCTTTTGGCCTCGGGAAACAAGCACTGAATGGTGGGATCACATCGTCCTGCAAGTCTGGGATGATGAGCAGTGGCTGCAAAACTTTCGGATGAGAAAAACCATTTTCATGGGACTGTGTGCTGAGCTCGCCCCCACCCTACGGCGCAAGGACACGAAATTGAGAGCTGCCCTGCCGGTGGAGAAGCGGGTGGCTATTGCCATCTGGAAGCTGGCAACTCCAGACAGCTACTGATCGGTCGCTAACCAGTTTGGAGTGGGAAAGTCGATAGTTGGAATTGTGTTGATGTAAGTTCGCAGGGCCATTAATCGCATCCTGCTCAGAAGAACCGAGACTCCGGGTAACGTGCATGACATTGCGGATGGCTTTGAACAAATGGGTTTCCCTAACTGCGGAGGGGCGATAGAGGGGACACATATTCCTATTCTGGCACCAGCCCACCTAGTGTCCGAGTACGTTAACCGAAAGGGGTATTTCTCCATGGTTCTCCAGGCGGTTGTGGATCACTGTGGTCATTTCATTGACATTAACGCAGGCTGGCCCGGAAGGGTGCATGACACACGCATCTTTCAGAACACTGGCCTGTTCAAGAAGCAGCAAGCTGGGACTTTTTTCCCCAGAGCAGAGGATCACTGTAGGGGAAGTCGAAATGCCCATTGTGATCCTTGGAGACCCCGTTTACCCTTTAATGCCGTGGCTCATGAAACCCTTCACAGGGAGCCTGGACAGCAGCCAGGAACGATTCAACTACAGACTGAGCCGGTGCCGAATGACTGTGGCGTGTGCTTTTGGCCGTCTGAAGGGCCGCTGGCGCTCTCTTTATGGAAAGCTGGACTTGGCCGAACAGAGCATCCCCACGGTTATATCCGCGTGCTGTACCCTCCATATTTGTGAAGGGAAGGGTGAAAGCTTCACTCAAGCATGGGCCTCGGAGGTTCAACACCTGGAGGCTGAATTTGCACAGCCAGAGAGCAGGGCTATTAGAGGGGCCCAGCGTAGAGCTGCAGGATTAGGGATGCCTTGAGGTATTTGAGGCTGAAAGCCATGAGTAATGTCTGGTGCTCTGCACTGGAGTTAAGTGCAGTGGCTGTGTTTGATACACTGACTTGCAGTGCTTGTTGCTTTCCTGGACTAAGGTATATGTTGCTTTATGCACTAATAAAGTATGTTTTCAAAGTAAAAAACTCTATCTCTTGAAAAAAAAAAAAAAAAAGTAACACAGAAATACCAAAAGGGCAAGGGGGTGGGTTGGGGACCAGTTCACTCATAGGCTTGTGTATGTCGTGATTTCATACTCTTGAATCCTGTCTGGACTGCTGTGCACTTAGTGATGCACTTTAGGATGGCTATAAGGCATGTTGAGGGGGGTTGAGTGCAGTGGATAAGGGTCATAGTTTTCGTGGGTGGGTGGTGAAGCTACAAGTGTAGGAGGCAGCTGGGGGCGGTTAAGAACCCGGATGTTGGAAAAAGTGGGTTGGAGGGGACATGGGGGCACAAGGGGAAGAGTTTTGGGACAAGGGCTGCAGAGGGGGCAAGCGCGGTAGTGTTCCGCCTGCATGGCGGCGAGCGCCTGGATAAAGTCTGCTTGGTGCTCCATTATGCTAATCAGCCGTTCCGTGTTTTGCCGCCAGTGCGTCGCATTTTCCTAGCGGATTCTCCTTTCACTCTCCCTCCACTTCTGTGCCTTTCGATTCTCGTTTACAGACATGCAGCATGTCTTCTTTGCTTTTACGCGGCCTCTTCCTGAGTCTTCTCAGCCTGTCAGCCGGCGATAAGAATTACGGCTGAAATCTCAAGGTTGCACCTATACAGGAAAATGCAACACTTAACAGAGGCAGCGATTCCCCCACACTTAAGGAGGGCAATCACAAAAACCATACTTTGCCTGTCCCAAAGCGAGCGCGCACAGCCCATGGGAGCCCCAGAAATGGTGAGTAAGCGCTGGGTCCCTGGGGACTGATTATTTCATGGCTGTACCGTCCTCTGGGTTTGTGTGTCTTGGGGAGAGCCAACTGCTGCCGGGGGCACCTACACTGAACACTGTCCCAAATTCTTCACAGGAGTTCGTCCTGGAAGATATCTCGCTGCTGAGGGTGACCAGGGAAGCAAGGGATGGTCTCCCCCTCAATGCGGCTTCTGCCCTGGCCCATACGCAGCTTGCCTGTGTGCAGGAATGGTCCCCCCTCCTCGCCCAAAGTGCCCATACCTAAAAACTTCCTTCCCAAAAAGAAAGCCGCTTACCAGGAACCTCCTCTGTTATTTGTCCTTCCCCAAGCACCGGACACCACGACTGGCTGCCTTCCTCCTGGCTTGAGAAGAGCTCCTGGCTGCATGCAGCTAGGGATTCCGGGGTGTCTCCCCCCGCCTCAGCGCCATCGCTCATGCTTTCCTCCTCCTCCTCCTCCCCCCCCCTTGCTGTGCTGGGCTCAGAAGTGTCCATGGTGGTCATTGCAGTGGAGGTGGGATCGCCCCCAAGTATTGCGTCCAGCTCTTTGTAGAATTTGCAGGCTGTGGGGGCAGCACCGGAGCAGCCGTTTGCCTCATGGGCTTTGCAGTAGGCATTCCGCAGCTCCTTTACTTTAACCCAACACTGCACCGCATCCTGGTCATGGCCACTGTCCATCATGGCCCTTGATATGTGCCCGAAGGTATCATAATTACTATGGCTGGAGCGCAGCTGGGACTGCACAGCTTCTTCCCCCCAAACACTGATGAGGTCCAGCACCTCGCCATTGCTCCATACTGGGGATCGCCTGGCGCGTGGAGGCATAGCTACCTGGAAAGATGCGCTGAGAGCACTCCACACCTGGCTAAGCAAACAGGAAGGGGATTTTCAAAATTCCCAGGGACGCTGGTCACCTGAGGACAAGGCAGCATAGTTCAAAAGTGATGACCAAGTGGCTAGAACAGGCATTGTAGGACACTTCTGGAGGCCAATCAGAGCGCATTAGGTGTCCACACTGGCGCCACGGCACTCCAGCGAGAGTGCAACAAACATTATTCCTCTCAGGGAGGTGGAGTACCAGGAGCACTCCAGCCGCGGAGTCAGAGCGCTCTATGTGCCTTGCCAGTATGGACGGGGAGTGAGGTAGAGCACTGTTGGCGGCTTTATTGCGCTATAACGCGCAAGTGTAGCCAAGGCCTTAGAAATCAAACAAGTATACAGCCAATATTCATAACTTCAAGTACAAAAATGATATATGTGTACAAACAGGATGAATAGATTCAGTAAACCATAACCTTTACAGAGATATGTTACATGGCACATGTAGCATAAAACATACTCCAGTTATGTCATATTCCCATAAAGCACTATGGGATACATCGTCACACACACAATTAAACATCCCCAAATTACCAGAGATCAGCACAATATAAAGGGCCAGATCCTGTACTGAATTCCCATGGGTGGACCCCTCACTACAGTTCCAGCCCTAATGCATCAACCCCATGACCAACACAACACTGTATTTACACAGTTATTCACATACTGGAAGCAAGTAGCAAACACAGAGGACTTCTTCTAACAAGTCCATAGTTCTTTTTATTTTAGATTTTCTATTTTCAGTAAAAGTAGCAACAAAGAAAAGACCAACACAAAATCCCAAAACTACAACCAGAGATATACTTAATCAGTCTCTTCACTGTCCCTCATTACAGGGCATAAGCCTAGCTTTAGAGCACAACTATCCTTCCACAACTGGGGGTTTGTTTTTTGTTTGTGTGCTTTTTACTGAGGCTACAAAAATGCCTTCCACATTCTCTACAGTTGCCAACTTTGATAGTTCGCCTGTCTCACTCAATTTTGAGTCTTTTTCCCCACACGTAGGCCTTGGCAGGGTGAGAGTGACATGCACCCAGAGTCCCTGAGAAATCAGAAGATGAGAAACGTTTCAAGGGAACTACCCCACCTCCCAGTGCAGACAAATGCACAATGCAAGTCAGAAATGGTTGTGAGCTAAGCAGTTTCAATCCGGCAAGATATTTCCCTGAATTCAGGCTCGTATTCTCTTATGTTGTGTCTTAACAAGATTTCACATCTGTGCCGTTTACTGCTGAGAATGGGGTAGCAGCAATCTGAAAACTCAAGGAAGCTGAACTCAGTTCACACAATGCATGAGAGGTCCGGACTGGCCTATGTCACTGCTGTTCAATCAGCCCTCCCGATACTATTATTTCTATCACTTACCTTTCTATCAGGTTTCTTTAGCTGGTAGGTGCCACAAACCAGGATGCTGTGCCAGCCTTCCACAGGGCACCACTCCACAGCATCTGCACTGTATTCAGTGTCTACCACTTGAAGAGTCTGAGACTTGCACTGCAATGCCATGTCAGCACATGCTCATCCTGCCTAGAAAAGAACAGCACAGAAAAAACAAAGGTAAGAGAAACAGCGAAAGGAAGCAGGGGGAAAGACACAGTGACCCTGACTGGGGCGTACAGAGCAGAGCACAGCTAAGCTGTCCCAGGGTGGCCTATCTCCTGAGAAACTACATCTGCAGCACAGCTACTGTCCTGGGAGAAGCAAGCCCAGCAAGCTCCAGGCAGTTCTGCCGTATAAAGACTCTCTTAGGCCCACAGAGATGATAGGGTCTCTCCCTAGACCGCACAGTACATTAGCTAAGCAGCTCAACGCAAAGGGCACAAGGGAAATCAAACTCCGCTGGATAAAGTCCCTCCCCAAGAGAGGATTTACCGAAAAGAACAATGAGTACCAGGCCCACATCTATCCCTCTCTCGTTACACAAGGGATCCAGAAACAGGCATCAGTGCTCGGGGGAGAGCAAAGACAGGCAGATCAATCACGGCCCCCAGTGACAATCTGTTCATTCACTACCACGATCCCAGACCCTAGGGCTGCCCAGTCCTAACATGCCAGACTCTGCCCCGCAGCCCCCACCCCAATGCGCGCCCACCCCCCTCGCTGTTCACCTCAGCGCGCAGCGGGAGACCCGGGCCGCTCCCCCCAGCTGGGACAGCGCCGCAGTTTGGCCTTGCAGCGCTCAGGGACCCCCACACCGAGTAACCGGCGGGGAGAGCTCGGCTCCACCCATCTGCTTCCAGGTCAGCCTGAGCGCTCAGCTAGCGGGAGGCGGGGCTGATGGGGGAGGCGGGGCGGGGCGGGGCGAGCGCAGGCCCGTGGGGAGGTGAGTGAGGTGAGGCGGGACGGGACGAGCGCAGGCCCGCGGGGGGGCGGGGCGAGCGCAGGCCCGCGGGGAGGCGGGTGAGGCGGGGCGGGGTGAGCGCAGGCCCGCGGGGAGCCTGGTGAAGCGGGACGGGGCGAGCGCAGGCCCGCGGGGAGGCGGGGCGGCGTACAGCGTGAGGCTGGCTCTTCGCAGCTCACCTGCAGCACCCTGGCCCCGCGACCAGCCCTTGGGGGCCAGGCCCCAGGCCGGAGATTTTAAAGACGAACACAAAGCAATTCTTCATCCTGCTTCTGTCCTCCACCCCCAGGCCTCAGGTGGCCGGGTCAGACGGTGGCTGCCGTCCTCCTCCAGTGCTGGGGCCTGGAGAAAACCAGCGCGAGTGAGAGAGCTGGCGGCACCAGGCACTGACGGCTGGTCCCATGGCCCTGCGCGGGCGGGCTCGGCCCAGCCTGCTGCTAACCGGCGGCTCTTCTCCCCCCCCCCCCCTCACCAGCAGGACCGTGATCACGGCTGTACTGCTCCCCTCCACAAGCATAGCGACTCGCGGCCTCCACCTCCTGCCCTTTCCCCATCTCGAGACCCGCAGCCTGTCTTCCTTCCTCATCGCAAGTGGAACCTCTCTGGCTCCCCATCCTGAGTTCAGCCTCTCTCCCTCAATCCTTACCCCTTTATTTTCCCTTTCCGTCTGCTGGAACGTAGGTATTGCCAGACTGGGTCTAACCCGAAATCCATTCTAGGCAGTATGGGTCTCTGACAGCTGCCAGCACCAGCTAGTGCGGAGGGAGGTATAAGAACGGTGCAGTAGCAGCTGTGAGACAGTCTGCCCCCATGAACACCTCAGCCTGGTCTCTAATAGTTTGGCTTACCCCCTGAAGCAGGAGGGTTTATAGCCTTTCCCGATCTTTTCTTTCTTAGCATAACTATTGGATATTCTTATTATCCATATAAGCATCCAATCCCTCTTTGAATCCTGCTAGGTACTTGACCTCAGTGATGTCCTGTGGCAGTGAATTCTGTATGCTAATTGTGTTGTATTTTCTTTTACAGTATAATCTCCATTTTATGAACGTCAGTCATATAGTGAAAGTGCTGTTGATGAAGAGTAAGTCAACGTCCCTTCATGTTCTTATGATTTTGATGCATGGAAAATGGCTTTGCAGTGGTTTGAAGGACAAGAAGAAAGTGATGCAGTGCGCCATACTGCAACTTATGTACCATATTGTAATTTTGAGATGTTCAGTTTGATGAACTCTTCAATCTCCAACTAGTTCATAAAATAGGAGTTCTACTGCCTACGCTTTGAATTTGCTCACTTTCAGTGTCATTGAACACTTCCTTGTTGTGTTATGAGAGGGGCAAACAGAAGTTCCCAATCTCCCATTTCTATGCTGTTCATTACTTTATGGATTTTTTATCATATCGTCTCATTCATCCCTTGTTTATGATAAACAATCCCAGTCTTTCTCTTTATGAAAGTTTTTCCATGTCATTCTCATCACCTTCCTCTGAGCCTCCCCAATTCTTTAATATATATTTCTGAGATGGAGTAACAAATACTGGACACAGTATTCTGAGATGAGGCTGAACCATTGATTCATACAATGGTATAATAATATTTTCTCTATTATTCTCTTTATCCTATTCCTTATTTTTGTAATTACAGCTGCATGTTGAGCAGAGGTCTTTATTGAGCTGTCTACACTTAAGCCCAGCTCCCTTTCCTGAGCTGACACTCTTAAGAATCCTGCATGGTGGAAGACTAGTTCACATTTTTCTGTCCAATACCAGTTCTTATACTGTGCTCATCACCATAGTTTCTGAGCACCTTCCAGTAGTACATTTAGGCTGTATGAGTTTTTTTGCCAAAAGTTTTCTCAACGATCCAAAAGTGCTAAAAGAAAACTGTTGTTGCATGTTCACACTGTCTTGCTCTGTCATCATAGCACATCCACACGTGGGTCAGTAGCATCAACAGTGAGAGCAATGCATTATGGGAAGCTATCCCACAGTTCAACTCTCCACTTTCTGCTGCTAGGTCTTGTGGGAAGGCGGAGTGGATCACCGCGTATCATGGGTCCACGCTTACTGTTCCATGATGCATTGCTTTCCGTCCCAGCATTCTATGTGCTTCCATCTTCGGTTCGCAACATTTTTCAACATCCTTTGTTTTCTGCTTGCCCGCCCTGGATCCAGCGCTGCTTTCCATGCTCTGCTAGCTGTCAGTACTATATTGCGAATGGCAATGCAGTTAATATTGAAGTTCTGAAGTCAACAGGAGTCACAGTTGCCTGACATGCTGTCTGACACTGGTAGGATCAACATTAGATTGCTTTTGGCATTCACAGAGCAGCTGCACATGATGGACCGTTGCTTTTGGGCCCATGAAACAAGCACTGAGTGGTGAGATCATGTAGTTATGCAGGTCTGGGATGACAAGCAGTGGCTGCAGAACTTTCAAATGAGGAAAGCTACTTTTCTGGAACTGTGTGCTGAGCTCGCCCCAACCCTGGCGCAAGGACACTCAAATGAGAGCTGCCCTCTCACTGGAGAAGCATGTGGCGATCACAGCATGGAAGCCGGCAACTCCAGACTGCTACTGTTCTGTCACAAATCAGTTTGGAGTCAGGAAGTTGACCTTTGGGGCTGTGTTAACGCAAGCGTGCTGGGCCATTAATTGCATTGTGCTGCAAAGGACCGTGACTCTTGGCAATGTGTGTGAAATAGTGGACTGCTTTGCAGCAATGGTTTTCCCTAACTATAGAAGGGTGATAGATGGCATGTCTATTCCAATTTTGGCACTAGACCACCTTGTGACATAGTACATCAATAGGAAGCAGTACTTTTCCATGGTGTTGCAGACACTTGTGGATCACCACAAGCATTTCATTGACAGCAATGCAGTGTGGTTGGGAAAGGTGCATGACTCTTGTATCTTCAGGCACACAGGCCTGTACAGAAAGCTGAAAGCAGGAGCTTTTTTCCCCAAACCAGAAAATTACAGTAGGGGATATTGTGATCTTGGGAGACCCGGTGTACCCCTTAATGCCATGGCTCATGAAGCCTTACACGGGAAACCTAGATAGCAGTAAGAAGCAGTTCAGCAACAGGCTGAGTGGATGCAGGATGACTGTGGAATATGCATTTGGCAAGCTAAAGGTGTGCTAGTGATGCCTTTATGGCAGGTTAGACCTAAATGAGGATAATATTCCCACGATCAGAGTCACGCGTTGCACAATATTTGTGAAGTTAAGGGTGAAAAGTTTGCTCAGGAGTGGACTGCTGAGGCAGAACACCTGACAGCTGCTTTTCAGCAGTCAGATACCAGGGCTATTAGAGGGACATTGGAGGGGGCGCTATTCAACTCAAGGACACTTTGAGGCAACACTTTGAAGATAAGAATCGGTAATTAATGTTGCTATGCTATGGACTACAATGCTTAATGAAATCAATGTTTGCAAGGCAGCACTTGTGATTTTTGTGGCCTAGGATTCAATGTAAGCAAATGATTTTATTGCTTGTTTATTTGTTGCTAGCATCTGATATCACAATTTGCTGGGGGGAAAATAAAGAGTTCTTATCATTCAAAAAAAACTTTGCGTTTATTGCACCCAAAAAAAAAAATCTTCTCACCACACACATACACAAATGCTTGGGGGGAGGGCCAACTTTCACAGCTGTGCTTTAAATCCAGCTCTCATTTAAAAAGGTTTCCGTGGGGGTGGAGTGAGAAATGCCAGACAACAGAAAGGAATTTGTGGGTGAATTTTGGGAAGGGCATGGGAGAGAGTGCTGAATGTGCTGAAGGGGAGGGTGGGCATGCATCTGCTCACTCTGGAGCGTTATAAGAGCCTGTTTTGCTTCTCCATCACTTTAATCATCATCTCCATTGTAGCCCTAGATTAGGCCTCATTTTCTGCTCTTTCCTGACTTTCTCTCCAGTGCCTGCATTCCGTTTCGGCATCCAAGCATTACATCACTGCCAGGAACACGTCTTCCTTGCTTCATCTCGGGCACTTTCTTAGCCGTTGGAGGCACTCTGCAGGTATATAGGGGGTGCCTGTCAAGGCCACATCTGCAGAAGCACAAAACAAAGAACAATACACAGAGCCATGATTGTTAAGTACATGGACAGCATTGAAACAGGGCAGTAAAATACACCTCTACTAACATAGCAATCACTTTCACACGGAACCTTCACAAGCCCACATGCCAGCAAACACCCCAGGCATCGTGAATTTCCCCTGGGGGGGGGGAGCGTTGTAGTTGAGGAGAAAATCCATATAAATGGTTGTGGTGCAGTGGTCTAGGGACAATATTCTAAATTTTCCCACCCTTTTCAATAGGCCACTCTCCAGCTGTCTAGACAGTGCTTAGTTTGTGCCAGGGCTTTGGCACCTCTTTCATTACAAATTAAGCAGTACCAACATACGAGTTTGCCCACAGTGCCATTTTCCCTAAGGCTAGCCCTGATCATTACCACTCCTTGTCATTCCTCTTCCACAATTTCCGTGTGTGTGTGTGTGGAAGAGAAATAAAGTAATGAGGGACAGCTAGAGGCAAAGAAAGAGAAGAAGGGAAAGAGACAGACAAGGATGGAAGCAAGAACATGAGAATGGGGGCAGGTTGCCGAGCTGATGCCACATGAGAGTCAGCAGAACCAGCTGGCTGAAGAGTGGTGTGGCAGAGAGGAATTCTCATGGCAGCTGAGGAGTCAGACCAACAAGTTGTCCCAATTTACAGAGTCATACCTGTTAATCTGCCACAGCCAAATGTGGGATGCAAGATATGACAAAGACCTAAATATGCAAGACAAATAAATTATTCATGTGGACTTAAAATGCAGTGGAATTCTTTCCCTTAGTGTCAATGACTAATCTTAGCTTCAAAACTCTTATTGATGAAAATTATTCACATCAGAAACAAAAAGAAGACACCAAATGTAAGGAACTTTGGGACAAAATGAGGGATACTTGAGAGGCATGGAATAAGTTGGTCTGAGGGTTTTGTCCCAGTCAGAGCTTTCAAGTGTACTGGATTTTGCAGGATGTTCTGCATTTCTGATTAAATGGGACAGCAGTACTGCACCAAAAAAGTATGCATAGACACAGTAGCCTACAGGAAAGTGCACGGAGCCAGAAGACCACGAATTCAAATCTCACCTCCATTAATTGGTGCTTATATTTCCCATGCATTATACAACCCTTATTGAGAAAGGCCTAACACTCCAAACCTAGAAGACAGTCAGATATTAGCCCTATTTTACATACAGGTTAACAGAGGTTGCACAAAACCACTAGAGGAAGAGCTAGGAATAGAATCCAGGTCTCTAATGGCAGACCTAAATTTTATCCACTGACCAACTTGCCTTTCAAATTAAATGTGCCACATATGCTTTGGTTAGTCTATCTCCAATCACTAGATCAACCTTCTGTCCTAGAGATGGGGATTTAACCCAGGATTCCTTATCTGCAATTTTTCATGTCCAGCAGACAATTGTGTACCCCACTGTGATGCCCACTGATAAAGTGTGTGTCAAGACCTCATCTAGTGCCTTGTCTGTACAGAGGTTAGCAATTACTGTTGTAGCTCATGTGGTGGTGGTCTGCTGGGATTCAAAGGGTACATCTATGCTGCAATAAAAGACCTCTGATACAACTGCAACTGGTCCAGATCACCTGACTTAGGCTGCGAGGCTATACAATTGCAGCGTAGATGTTCAGGCTTGAGCTGGAGGCCAGGCTGTTGGATCCTCTCCCTTTGTGGGGTCTCAGAGTGTAGGCTCCAACCTGAGCCCAAATGTCTACACTGCAATTTTATAGTCCCACAGCTTGAGCCCTGCAAGCTGGAGTCAGCTGACCCAGGCCAACCACAGGTCATCTATTACAGTGCAGTCATACCTAGGGCCCTACCAAATTCAGTCCAAGTTGGTCAATTTCATGGTCATAGGATTTTAAAAATAATAAATTTCATTATTTCAACTATTTAAATATGAAATTTCAGTGTTGTAATTGTAGGGGTCCCGATCCAAAAAGGAGTTGTGCCAGGCGGGGGGGAGGGGAGGAAGGGTTGTGGTACTGCTACCCTTATTTCTGCACTACTGCTGGCAGTGGTACTGCCTTCAGAGCAGTACAGGCTACTGGAAAGTGGCCACTGCTGGCCAGGAGCCCAGCTCTGAAGGCAGAGCCACTGCCAGCACAGAAGTAAGGATGGCATGGTATGGTATTGCCACCATTACTTCTGTGCTGCCGCTGGCATGGCGCTACCTTGAGAGCTGGGTGCCCAGGGAATAACCACTACTCTCCAGCTATCCAGCTTTGAAGGCAGTGCAGAAGTAAGGGTGGCAATACCACAAACCCCCCTAAAATAACCTTGCGACCCCTCTGCAACTCTTTTTGGATCAGGATGCTCAATTTGAGAAATGCTGGTTTCCCCTGTGAAATCTGTATAGTATAGAATAAAAGCTCACAAAAGACCAGATTTCATGGTCCGTGATGCATTTTTCATAGCTGTGAATTTGGTAGGGCCCTAGTTATACCCCTAAGGTCCAGACTGCTGGTGATGTGTGTTGGCAATTTGCTTTTCCAATTTTTTCTTTCAAAAAAAATGGTTTACTTAATTTACACAAATGAGAAAATATCTTGAAATGACGTCAGCACCTGCCTTTTATGAGTGCCCCCTCTCTTGCCAATACGTGCCTGCAATCATGCAGTTCTGAACTGCATGGCACCCACCTCTTACGGGCACCCCTTTTCTGGTCAAGTGTGAGCCTGCTTTCAGTTCTTACAACGGGGTGGTCCCTGCCTCTCGAGTGCCCACCATGCCTGATTGTTCTTTCAACAGGTCTTCAGTGACTCAGCCCTCCAGCCGAGTCTCACACACTGTCCCTCCTTCCGGGGTATACAGTCTCTAGTTTTCTTACGGCACTGGTATGCGGCCGTAGCACTACGACTTCCTTCCTAGAGACACTGCTTTCTTTAACAGCCCAACAGGAGCCCATATTGATACCCTCAGTTGGTGTCCTTTTGGGAACCCTCCCTGGGCTCAACCTTCAACCAGACCAGCATGGCCCATCACAGTACACTTGCCCAGTCTGGTTAGGTTCTGGGCTCAGTCCCCTGGGTTCAGCCTGCCTGCACTGCTGTTCTTCCAGCTAGCCAAGCACCCGGTATTTGGCAGCCTTCTCTGGGCTCAGTCCTACCTGCAGTGAGCTGTCCACAGTCCTGCCATTCTTTCTTCTGGCCAGGCAGGCACCCAGTCCTCCCTCTTCAAGCTCCAGGCAGCAACTGACTGTTCTGCCTCTGCTGCTTCCTTTTATATGGCCCTTCTGGCCCCTGATTGGCTGCTCCCCTGCAGCCACTTTAGGCTGACTGAAGGAATGCTCTTCTGCACTTTTCTGGGGTGAGGTGAGGCAGGGCCACAAGGCCTCCAGCAGGGGGCATCTGGACCTAGTCCCCCCCGTCACAATATCCTTCAAAATAGGTTTTTATAATTAAAAACCACTGGACTCTAAATTATGATGCAATACTGATGCAACACAGAACAAAAATTTGTCACACATTCTGATTGCTGCTGTCACACACTGTCAAGTTTGAAGTTGAGAGCTATAGTCCCAGTTTCATCAAAATCCTCACCTTCCAGCCAGCACAGGAGAGGAGAACAGAGATTTAAAGCAGCAGTAGTATCTGCACTGTCTAACAGGTGGAAAGGGAGTGAGGAGCAGAGCAGCCTGGATGCAGAATTGACTATAAATTGTATGGTCAGTTGCTTGATCACACTCTGGTTATTTGGCCTTGTAGGCGGGTGGTGGTGGTTGTCCTTCCCCGGCTGGGTCAGAGGGAGGCCACATCGCCTCACTACATCATCAGGATCTCAGCCTAGTATTGGGGAATTAGCAGTTTGGTGTTAGTATCCTGATGAGCCTAGCGGGGTAGGTTAGATAGGCAGCTAGCTTTGGCCTGTTATTTGGGCATTAATCTGCATTAATAAGGTCGCCAAGTCACGCACTCTAAATTTAGGAAATGCTAGAATTATGGTTACTAGAAGATGGATAGTGTTCAATCAATGAGCAGTAATTCAATATTTTGTTTCCTCCTCCCTGTTCAATGTGGGGCTTTAGATAATGTGTGCAATTCAAACCCTGCTCTGATGACAGAATTATTTTCTCAGGGGCTGTTGTATAGTGTTCATCACTGTAGTATTCCAATGCTTCACAACCATTTAATCAATCTTCACAAAACCCCTGTGAGGCAAATGGATGGCATTATTCCCATTTTACAGATATGAAGCCGAGTCTATATTCAAGCACAGCTCCCATTGACTTCAGTTGCAGTCAAAAGCACTCAGCACTTCTGCAAATCAGCTTTTACGGTCTCAAGTGATAATTCTAGCAGAGAAAGTTATAATAGGATTCACTGCCTGGCAGTTGAAACTAAACATATTCAGACTGGAAAAAAAGGCATACATTTTAACAGTGAGGGTTATTAACTGTTGGAACAATTCACCAAGCGTTATGGTGGATTCTCCATCACTGGCAATTTTTAAATCAAGATTGGATGTTTTTCTCATCTATGCTCTGGGAATTATTTTGGGGAAACGTAGCCTCTGTTATACAGGAAGTCAAATTAAATCCCAGTGGTCCATTCTGTCCTGAGCATCTATGAAGTTGGGGACCCAGAAAATGAGGAACACACAATTAGTTACCACAAATGTTTGCTGAGCATCACACATGAACTCTGTGAGAGAGGTAGGGATAGAAATTCATTCTCCAGCGTAGCAGTCAACTTTCCATTCTTCAAGTGATGTCCCTATGGATGCTTCATTGCAGGTGCAGCAGCGCTCCCTGTGCCTGGGATTGGAGATCATCAGCAGTGCTGGATGGTCTGACCACCCCTCCTCCCCCCAGTTCCTTATCTATCGCCTTTGGTCTGGGACAGAATCCACAGCAGAGCCAGCTTCTCCCTTTTCCCTCAGTAGATAGTGCCTTACCTGTCAGTTTAGTGTAGTTAGTACTTCTTTTCTCCATCAAAGGAATTTTTTTGGTTTTGTTTTTGCTTTACCTTTATAGTTATTCCATAGCTTAGGGTTTTTGTTTCCCCACTTCCTGCCCTTCCTGACCAGGAAGCTTTTTCCCTCACTGTTATGCCCAGAACTCTCAGGTTTAAGAGGTGCATCTCTTGTGGGGCTGCCTTCTCGACAGACAGCCACCCACAGTGCATTCGCTGTCTGGGAGAGGGATGCATACCACAAAAGTGTTCCCACTGCCATGACTTGACTGCCAGGGGCCAGAAAAAGACGGGACATTCAGTTAAAACTTATCCTCATGGAGAAATCACTGCATCCAGCATCAAAACCCAGGCCTGGACTCTTCTCTTGTGCAGCCTTCACAATCTGCCAGGTCATCCGCCAATCCTCATTCTCTGCCTCCTGCTAAGAGAAAGTCATCTTTCTCATTCTGATGAAAAAAAACAAGCTTCCTCCTTACACTCTGAGGCACAGCCGGCCAGGACTCCATCCCCTGCGAAGTCAGTTACCTCAACATCCTCTGACAGGGGACATGGCTCCACGACTCACTTGAGTACCTCCAGCACCAACATAAAACAATGATCTAAAGACCCTAACTGGTCAGACCTACAGCCCTTGGTACCAACTCTTGGTTTTGGAGACAGACCAGCTGCAGGAGCTACAACACCCACAAAACCACCGTCACCGGTGTCCTTTATAGCACCGATGAAGCCAAGCAAGTCCTCTGCACCGTCAAAATTGTTAGCACTGGGCAAGTCTCTAGCTCCACCTGCTGGCTGCTCAGGGGAATGCATCTCTCCTTTGGCACAGAGTCATACACCGGCATCGATGATGCTCCTTCCTCCTCCACAGGAATTCAGAAACAAGCAGGTCTTTAGGGTATCTGACACTCCTGATCACCTCTCCTCAGACAGGACTTCCCCCCACTTCTCACGACACTCTTCCTTTTCTCCTCCAAGGACGGCCCCTCCCTTCTCCAGTGACAAGGAGGAAGAAGAGGAGGATGACAACGATTCCATCACACCCTCTTATTCAAGATGCTCCAACAACTACCTATCTACACATCCTCACTATTTACAATCCACATTTGGAGCACAATCCTGGTATGTGTGGCACTCAGTGCCCCAAAGTAACACTCTGCACCCCATATTCACCATGGTGATATAATTATGTTTTGTACAAAGTATGCTTAGTAAGATATTTTAAAATCTTAAATCTGTTGAACATTAATATCCTGTTAAGTTGTATGTGCTATCATTGTATATGAAGTTTTGCGATGTATGTGCCACTGAAACATGTTGTGTGGTTGGTAATATTCACAAGCAGCCTTTCTGGTATAACAATAAAAAGACCAAACAACACTGATGGCCCATTGAGGAGAATACAAACACTCACAAGGATTACCCCAGGAACTGTGTACAATGAAAACCTCTCAGAGATAGCACGTACCCAAAGGAGACTGTTTGACCCATGTCAGAGCAAAAGACCTTTCTAGCAAGCTGGAAGAATATATAAAAAGGGGGAAGTGACATCATCACTTGGCCTCACTCCCCAAACACCACAACACCTGAAAACACCTTAGGAACAAAGACTGAACTGGGGAAGGAGGTCCCAGACAGGAAAAAAGAAAGCCTGCCTGTCTACAGAAGCTTGGTGGACTGTTTGTACTATCTAACACAGCTTGATTCAAATCCTGTCTAGTTTATAAAGCTTAGATTGTGTTTTTGTTTATTTCTTAGGTAATCTATACTCTTACTACTTATACTCACTTAAAAATCTATCTTTCTGTAGTTAATAACATTTGTTTTGTTACCTAAAACGGTGTTTTGCTAGAAGTGCTTGGGAAATCTGCTCAGGAACAAAAACTGGTGCATGGTCCTTTCCACTTTGAAGGAGGGGCGGACTGGGTAATAAACTTATACCGGTCAGGCTTTTGACCAGGGCAAGAGGGTACAGCTTTGGCGTCCTAGGTCGTGGAGCTGGGGGGGTGAGCTGGCTGGAATCTCTCTATTGTTAATTCATGAGTAGCTAAGAAGCAGCATTCATAAAACTGCAGTTGGGTGTGTCCCTGCCTGTGTAAAAGTTTATGTGAGTGCAGGACTGGGAGCAGTCTGCAGCTTGTCACAGCAGCACAGTGCTAGAGGGTGCCCAGGCTGGTGAGCTAGAGGGCTCAGGGGTACCCCAGTTTCATGTTTCATCACAGTATGGACCACCATGGATGCAACTACACGTTCCACTCCCTCTACACAGACCATATTGGGACCCTTGGGCCATACATAGGGCACAATTCGGGAAACCTCCCATGGAACAAAGCCAGAGCCCTACACCTCTCCCTTCTCCATCGGTCTGTCGCCCACCAGAGACCGAACCTCCGCTGGTACTGGCTGAGGAGGATGAACAGGAGGAGGAAGCTCAACCAACACTATATTTCTGCTCTTCTTCCCCTGATGAAGCTATCATGCCCCACCTCCTGTGACTGCTGATTACTTCAGGCACCTTCAGGAGTTATTCCGCAGGATTGCAAACTCCCTCCAGATTCCTTTGGAGGAAGGGAAAGATCAGTAGCATAAGCTGCTTGATATCCTGCACACATCCTCTTCTTCCAAAATTTCACTACCTATCAATGAGGCTCTCCTTGATCCCACAACAGTGCTCTGGCAGACCCCAGCATCCATCCCTTCGACCTGCACACCCACCAACAAGAAATATGTTCCAGCAAAGGATGAGGAATTTCTGTTCTCACATCCCGCCTCAAATTCTCTGGTAGTCAAGAGAAAGGCCGACAATACCAATCTCATTCTAACCATCAGCACAAACTGGAAATGATTAAATTTATTAATCAGCCATGCTCCAATCTCAAATATTGAATTACGAGGCTCTTATGACTAAGTATAACTACCTTAACTACTCCAAGTTATAGGATCTCTGCCATGACCTTCCGGAGGCCAAGAAAGAACAATTTCAGATGCTAATATTTGGGGGACACTTCTTGGCCCAAACAGCCCTACAAGCCTCCTTAGACTCTGCAGATACAGCTTCCCGCTCCATTGCAACTCCATGGCTGCACCTCTCAGGCTTTCCTGAGGTATAAACCTCAGTTGAAAACTTATCCTTTGAGGGCCTCAAACTATTCATGGAGCGTGCAAACAATTCCCTGCACTCCCTTAAAGACTTCTGAGTTACTCTCCACTCCAGGGGTCCCCAACGCGGTGCCCGCCGGGGCATCCATGTGCACCCGCCTACTGGCCGCTGGACAAGCAGCCACCGAAATGCCATTGAGAAGCGGCAACGTTGAGAAGCACTACCGCTGAAATGCCACCAAATTTCAGCAGCGACGCCTCTCAATGATGCCTCTTGACGTTGCCGCTTCATGGCAGCATTTCGCTTGTCCGGCGGCCACAGTCCTCGGCGGCTAGTCGTCCGGCGCCCGCCCCACAGAAAAGGTTGGGGACCACTGCTCCACTCTTGGCATTTACACACCAGTGCCAAAGAGATGCCCAGAGAAGTCTCATCTCCCTCTGCAATCCTGACCACTGCAGTACACTCCTCGATGGTACTATGGCACCCAGCGCCTAAGACAAAGACCCCCTGCCAAAGAGACAGCCCACTCCTCAAGGCGCTACCTCTCACACACCTGCAGCCAAGCAACAATTTTGAAGGTGTGGTCAAGGCCCCAAGAAGCCTCTCCCTCTTCCAGTCATTCCAATCATCTTCGATATCCCACCAGTTTGGCGATTGAGTAGCTCCATTTTTTCCATCAGGGAGACTAATCACCTCAGACAAGTGGGTTCTAGAAATAGTCAGGGAAGGATACTCCAACCCCTTCCTATCTATCCCACCCCCCCCTTCCCTCTTCAGGGACCCCTTTCACTAATCCATTCTATGGGGAGAAATAAAGCTTCTGCAACTGGGCACCATAGAACCAGTCCCTTTCGAACACAGAGTATGGTTTTTATTCCCATTTTCTCATCCAGAAGAAATCCAGCAGCTGGCAACCCCGTCCTGGACCTTCAAAATCTAAACAAGTTTGTCAAACTGCAACACTTCAAGATGGTTGCCCTCTTCACTATTATTCCAGCACTGGTTCTCAGCCCTCAACCTCCAAGATGCATACTTACTTATCACAGTACACCCTGCCCACAGGCAATTTCTCCAATTTGCCATGGGTGCCAACCACTATCAGTACAAGGTACTGCCTTTCAGACTGTCTGTAGCTCCTTGGGTATTCCCCAAAGTTCTTGCAGTAGTCGTTGCCTACCTAAGGAAACAAGGCATCATCTTTCCATACTTCGACAACTGTCTCCTCAAGACCCCATCTGAAACAGACATTCTCCAGGCCATCTGGGTGACAATGGACCTGTTTATGAATCTAGGCTTCTGCATGAACCTAAAGAAGTCTACTTTAACGCTGGTACAACACCTGGAGTTCTGCTTCGGAGCCAACACAGACTCTGTGGCAGAGAAGGAATTGGGAGGTGGCCAGACTGCACAGCACTATATATACATCCCACTTCCAGCGCGAGGTGCACATGTGGTCTGACAGGCACTGCTGAGGAAGATCGCCTATCCCAGGTGCAGGAGGCACTGCTACAGCGGAGCACCCATAGGGACAGTCTTCCTGAAGTCCCCTGCCTCATTCCCTGCATACCTTCCAACTTCCACAACAAACAAGGGAAGGGTCTTACAAACAGTAGCATCCTTCGCTACACACCCTTGCTTCATCCCCAGAGATGATCTAGTATGTGCACAAAATGAGACAGAAGCCTGTGGGAAAAAATTGATGTTATGAAAAGAAAACTATTGTAATGCATACACCCAGGGGGCCAAATTAAAGTTGCACAGGCAACCTTAGTTCTGGCATTTCCTAACTTTTGAGTATTTGATTTTACAGCAGTAATTTTCTGTAAATGTGTTTTGTAATTTCCTACATTTTTAAAAAAACAAACAAAAATGATATTCCATCATATGGCATCTTGACACCCACATGGGTCACCCTCTTTGCACCAGAAGGGGATGAGACCTGCACTTTGCCTGTGAGATCACATATGTTTTCCGACAGCAGGGGAATGGGGAGACTCAGGAATCCTGGGTCCCATTCCAGATTCTGAAGAGAAGTCTGCCCAAATGAACTTTTTGCCAGTTTCCCACAAGGTTGATTCCTCCTTCCCCATTCCCTTCAACCTGTTCCAGTCCTGTATTTCCCCTTCCCCTGGCTTTGTCCCAGTCTCAGTCTTTTCACCTTCCCAGTCCCCTCTCCTCAGGCTTCTCATCCTACCTTCTCTCCTCACCCAGCCAGTCCTAGCTGCCTTGTCTCTGAGACAGAATCTCCCCACCCCACAAAACCCAAGTCTCTCCCTCTTCCAACACCTAATCATAGAATATTAGGGTTGGAAGGGACCTCAGGAGGTCATCTAGTCTAATCCCAGTCTCTGACCAGCCAGCCTGTTCTCACCCCACAGCCCAGCTCCTTTCCCTATCTCTCCTTCACCCCTACCGGTTTCTAATCCCAATCTGTTTGCTCAATCTCAAACCTCGGCTCCCAGGCCCATTTCCCCCATCAGCTCCAGTCCCTCTCCTTACCCAACCAGTCCCAGTCTCCATAACCTTCTCCTTGCACAATAGTCTCAAATGGCCATTCCTCCCTCTCCCTGTCCACCCCCATGCATTACAGTCCTTGTCTCACTAGACTCCTTGTCCAAATCTTCTACTTTACCTCCACTGGGCCCAGGGTCCATTTTTTGTCCCCTTTGCATTCAAGTTATGCAGCTTCTTCCTTTATGCTGCCTGGGCACCAGTGATGGGATCACTGAAAAGCATAGAAGAGAAAGGCCCCCGGTCTCCGTTCCAGTGCTCAGCCCCACCCAGGCCAGCAGCAGCCATTACAGAGAAACTCTGGCTTTGCCTCCATGGTAGCCCTGGGCTGGCACATACTCAGTGTGATCAGCAATAGGCATGGTGGGAGGCTTGAGCATGCTCAATGAGGACAGAATCTGTGGAGATTTTAGCTGTGAAAATGCAGCAAGTCTCAGACGTGGGGGGAATCAGTCCACACATGCTCAAAGGCTAATTTGGCCAAAAATGAGCGGATTGCCACAGGGATGACAAAAGGCACATCCCTGCCAAAGGCCACTACCCTGCCAAACTTTACTTCTCTGCTCCAAAGCAAGGGAGTGCTAGAGTATTTCAAAAGGATTTAACATGTGAAAAACATTTTCACTAACCTTATTCTCAGAAACAGCTGAACCATTTTGGCTGAAATTTTCCAAGAAAATTCAGCCTGAGGCAGACACAACATGGAAAAACGTCAACCCAGCTACAGCTTGGCAGTTATAAGCAACTGAAAACAGTCTTGTAATGAGAAGCATTGGACCACTTTAATATGGAGTTCTACCAGCCCCACTTCTAACAGAGCAGGTTTTCTTCCTTCCTGCTACCTAACTCACCAGAGCAGCCTCCATATTCACTGGTTCCTTCCATGAAACTGGGCCAGAGCTGGAAACCACTCCACCGTTACCCTTTTCCAACAATTCCTGCCACTGCCTCTTCCTATTTCTAGTATCTTCTCTCTCCATTCCACAGCAGAGTTTAATTTTTGAGATAAGTGGCTTTCTCTCCTAATTCTTAGCTGTGAGCCAATGGCTTCACAGCTTTCTGTACTTAATAGACTCATCTTCTTCATTAGCGTTTCTCAAAACTTTGCAATCCTGAAATTAAAGTTATCTGACATTCATAGTTAGCCCCTAACAGTATCCAGGTAAGTCATCTATGCTCACCTTGTTTTTTTACAAATAAAACCTACCACTATAGCAAAAAGTTAAACATTATTTCTAACAGACTGTTCCGTACAGTGATTAAAAATCCTTTGTAATCAAGTGCTGTGGAAAGGGATTGTGGTCCTTAGTGCCAGTGCACTGAGATAGTGCCATGAAAAAAAAAGTCAGTCATGCTAATTACCTGCCTATTTAAACAAGCAGAAAACAGGACCAGCATCATATGTATCTATGTCCCTTTTTGCATTCACAGGAACGTCTACTGGTTCATTTAAAGTAACTAATTATGTGTGATTTTATATGCTAAGGTGTTAATTAAAACCAGTATAGTTATACTGGTATAACTCCAGGTACACACATTCCCACGAGAGGGCTTTTTCTTGGGCTTAGTTTATGTTGCTTGAGAAGGGGGTTTAAGCTACAAGAATAAAAGGCCCTTATATCTGTTCAAGTATGACTGGTAAAACTACTGGGTTTTTCATTGCAGACTCTCAAGACAAATGAACTAGGAGGACTGACCCATGTACCAAAGAAGTGAAACCCAACTGAAGTGATTTTTTTCAGGTTCTTCAGGGTAACACTTGTTTCACTAAAAACTTGCAGAAAAGCTATTTAAGAATTCAATACCTCACTCCTTTCTATTAAGGACTGAGAACATTTACACTGCATATTTGAGTCATCCATTTAGACCCTCAAAAACAATCGAGAGCACCCAAATTTGACGTTTCTGGTATTTCTAAGGAAAAGTAAGCATAATGTTTAGGTATCTGTTATACATAATAAAGCAAGAGGGCCCAAAATAATTCTTTTCCAAAGCAGGTCAAAAAAATTTTCCTCCCACATTTTTGGTGTTAATTTGCACTATTAAGTAAAAAAATTCAGAAATATATGATTTTCATATTGATAGCATCTCTTTAAAGTAAGGAGTATCCCAAAGCAACCACTATACCTACCAGATCAGTTACAAACATCTGGAAAAGCAAGAGAAGATCCTTTGGCTAAAGGTACACATTCATGAGCATGCAAAGGTTTGACAGCAGGAAACCAGATTTAAACTTTCTGCAAACCCAAAGCATGATCTCTAGCAGCCCTTCTCCAGTGCAAGTGGAATCAACTAGCTCCATGCCCTTCCAGTCTCCTTGTTGATGATGCCCTGAATTCTGGCCCAGTGTCAAGGCTTGGTGTACTAGAAAGAAAATGCTTAGTAAGAGATGTAAAGACCAAGTGTTACTGAGCTTCAGAAATGGCTAAAAGGGAACAAGAGAAAACTACAGAGCAGAGCAGACAACAATTCATTCCAACCCTTTACTTTGTTTGTTTTGCTTTTTTAAAATATAACTTCCATGCAGAGTTCTCCAGAGTAACTGCTGATGTCTAAGCCAGTCTCCTGGCCTTGGCACAGCCACAGATACTGTTTAGCCACATGGGAGGAAAAGCTTTTGCTACATGACAGTTTTTTTACTTGTAGACCAACAATGTGTTCTCATCTGAACATTACAGTAAATGAGTCCTATTGAGAATTTCTAACAAAAATCTGTACATGAGTTTACAAACATATTAACATATAAATAATGAGAAGCTTCCTGCCTGGAGCCTCCACAGTAGTCTTTTTGCTTGAGAATACAATACTGGAAGGGAAGACCCAATCCCTTTCCACAGCACCAGTCAGAACTGGCTCAGTCCAGTCAGCTGTTCTACTCAAGCATCACAGGGTTTGTCTTCTTCAGTGCCTCTGGCTTCAATAAGCAGTCTGTCATTACTGTGCAAAAGCAAGAGTCCAATGCCTTTGAGAAGGAATCCTGCTGCTGAGAGGCCTGTGCCACCTGGTCATCGTTCTGGTCCGAGCTCTTGCTGGAAGGTTCGTTTCTTCTCCCGACAGTGCTTCTTGTGAGCAGGCCAGTCCTTCTGCTGGCACTGAGACCCACAGTACCTTGCTACCTGGCATCGGCCACATATATTGAATTCACGTAACTAGAAAAAACAGAACAACTATCAGTTAGCCAGCTCAGCCCCAAGAGTCCAGGTAAGCCATTCCCCAAGAAGCCCAACACATGGACAAGCCCCACCATAAATCTATCAGCATTTGGGAAATATGAACATCCAACAATTAGATTTCCCTGAATCAGCAGGATGTGCAACCATTGCACTAGTTTATGCTCTAAGGGCAATTGCAGCACTGAGAAGTTAACAGGTGTAATGAGCTGAGACCACAGTTTCACATTTGTTCTTACAGTGTTATAGTTCTGCCAGACAGTCCAAGTGTTCCCAGATCAGGAAAGAGACTAGAAATACTGCAGAGGCTCAGCCCTCAAACTTGTGGATCATCAGGGGGCTTTGCGATATTGGTCCCAAAGGGGGAAGGGAGAAAAAGAGATGGAGATCCCTGTTCGGGAGTTAGCACATTTAAGACTCATACATTAAGGTATGTGTTTGCTTAAAGGTTCACCATGTTTAAAGCTTTTTTTTTTTTTTAAAGCACTTAATTTGGGAGGATCCAGGGGGTAACCTGCATCTCTTGAAGATTATCCTGCTCAGCATTCACTATCAAAAGGAAAAAAATCCCTCCTTGCTCAGACAAGGACACATCTGCTTCATTGAGACGAGGCTCAGCCCTCAGACCACCCCTCACCCAATCTACTCTCTGCCAGTTTCTCTTTCCAAAACTCCCTTGTCTAAAGGCTGCCTATCACCTCCTTCCTAGCAATGGCCAGGCATGCTACTACTTTGACTCCTCTACTGCTCAGATCTTCATCCACAGCTTTATCACCTCGTCTAATGCAACTCCCCTCTTTTCAGTATTCTGCAGCTCTCCAGCAGGCACAGAATGCTACTGCCCATCTTCTGACATACAAAGCAGAATTAACACCCTCTTGTTCTATCAGATCAGTTCAGGTTCCAGTTCAAGATTTCCTATTTTTAAAACCCTCAGTGGATTTGCTCAACCCTTCCCCATCACTGGCTGCCTTGCTGTCCCTTCACAACCTTGCCACTGATAGCAGAAGAGCCTTCTTTGCAGGTCATCATCTGGAATAGCCCACTTTGTGTATCTCCCACCATGCATACTTGCTAAAGCATTTTGATATTCAGTCTGCATGGATTATACATGTAACTGTGGTATACAGCCAATTACTCAGAGTATAAACACCCCGAAGCCCAAGGAATTGTTAAGGCGATCTAATGGGGAGTAATGAAATTCAAATGAAAAAGAAAATTAACGCTACTAGAAAAAATACCTTGCAGTTATTAGGGCAGGGAATTTTCTTCTATAGGGATTCAGATGAAGATCATTAGTGATGGCTTGAGACACTTAAAACTAGACAAGGCAAAGCACTGGAGAATACACTGCAGGGAACAATTCTTGGACACAAAGTGGCCTAATGGGTCTCTTCCATCGCTACTTTCAATGCACTTTGAACACACCTGTTTTTCAATCATTGTGCATGGGGGGTAGTGACATTCATAGTATGTGCATGAATTTTCCTCTTCCTCCACAACGTCCCCATTAGCGTTGTAATACCGCGTTACATTCAACACAGGAAACTGCTCTTCTATTGGATCTGTGGGAAGCTGCTGGATCGCCAGCCAGTACAGACTTTGTTCCCTTTAATGGAAAAACATGTTTATTTCATGGGTTTAGAATAGACATTTATGGAAATTAAAACTGATTCAAGTTGTGAAGTAGGTAGTGCAGACACCGTCTTTAACCCCATTAGAGTTAAGGGTCCATTTGCATTCCTTAACCGGCCTCTTTTCAGGATTCCTGTTTCAGGCCTGATGCAAAAGCCACCACCAAAACATGTTTAATTGAGGACATTGTATTTAAATAAGGGTCAATCAAAGGGCTTATTCCCCTGTTTGAGCTCTTCTGGCCTGCTCTAATGTAGAAACTCTTGCCATTCACCGGCTTCTGAAAGGAAGTTTCTTAAATTGACCAATGCTCTGAACACCATCATCTTACTGGTGCTGCAGCTATTTCAATTTAGTAGACAAAGAAGAAATTAAGGTGCTACAATGGGATTGAAGCCCATAGGTCTCCACTAACATAACACGAACACTGTTCTAATGTTATTCAGGCTGCACCATACAATTAAAACAAAACATCACCCAGGGAGATGAGTGAGGTCTGAAACTTATTGGGCCACAGTCTATGCAGCGGAGCACAGTCTCAGGCTCTCATAATATGCTAGCACAGTAGGATGGAATCTGATTCCAGTAACTCACTTCGTGTTTAATCTGAATACATATTAAGTTTGAATCCCACTGCGTTTGTTGGCTCATATGAGCTTTGCTGGTATTTTGGTGCCCCAGGATAAGAGCCACAAGTGCCCTATAAGCAGCTAAATGCCAGATGACTAAAGGACATGCCACAGGCTTCAACACAATATTTGCACATCAAGCACTGGATTTATCAGACCTAATGGTATGTGGCAAGATTTTTCTCTGCACTAAACTATGTTAGAAAGACCCCCAAAATAGTTTGCACTTGAGGCTGAGATATCGTCTCCCTTGATGTTTTTGATTTAATTTTAGTTTCCTCAAGTTGCAGGAGGTAGGTTTTTGTCTTTTATTGCTTGATATTGGCCAGTTCCAATATTGTCATGCTTGGCTTGTTATACGACTCAACACTTCAATACATATTATGGGGATTGAGTGATCTTTATTACTAGTAGTGCAACACAAGTGAAAGGATTGTTTCAACATTAGACACTATAGTGATGGACATTACAGAAACATCTGCTAGATAGTTGTTGCATCAGCTGATGCTTCTACTTGACCTGAGAAATCCTGGTATCACAGGTAGTTACTGCAAAACTATTGTGATGTCAAACTATGACTCCAAATAAGCACTCCTGATGGCCTAAGCCATCTACTTCAAGTCACATAACTCCTGATCGTAAGCACTTTACAAGCTACACACAGGGAACACTTCATCAACTGCACTGTAGCAGCTTCTGGAACGTTAGGAGGCTGCTGGGTAGCGTTAACTGTTTAGGACAGGAACTGAAATCCTTAATCCAGTTAAAACTGCAGACTTAGTTTTATGATGCCCAAATGCCATAATCCAAGTGGAATGGAATGTATGCAAGTTTAATAAAAAGGTACATTTGTAGCCAACAAGATTTTGATTGTTGAAAGAAGAAAACAATTATGATATAGTCTTGGGAGAATTCAATTTTTTGTTGTTTCAGTAGATATCGATGTATTTTAATTTTTTTAAAATTTTAATCTATGTTTTCACAGTTGCGGAAGATTACAGGGGGGAGGGTTAGACAATTATTTAATAAAAGAACACATTAAAACTCCAAAAAGGTAAAGCTTTATAATAATTAAACCACATATTGTCAATGTCACATCAAAATAGACAAAGTAATTATGCGCAAGTCAAACTAATAAGGTCAGGCCTTTTTTTTTGGTTTGGCAAAGTTTAAAAAAAAAAAACACAATCTAAATTCTGATCATCATCAATGGAAATTTTGTTGGTTTGTGTGTCCCTGCCACGATTCTAAAAGACAAAGAACAGAAAAGGAGGGGAGACATTTGGTCACAGTGATAACAGGCTCTGTTTTATCTATAAACCACAATAAATTGTTCTCTCCATTTCAGATGGGGAAATGCAGGGACAGAAATTGTGAGCTATTCAAGATCAAATAGGGTGGTGTTAGATCAAGGTTCGTTTGTTTAGGTTTTTGTTAGAAAATAGTCTGGAAAAGGCAAGTGAATTTTGAAGATAGTTCCAAGTTAATTTGTTGGATGCAGCTTACTCCTGAGCTCCATTACATCTCACCCATAAATATTGTGTTGATATACCTTTGTTTACTAGAAATGTCTTCAGCTTTGGGTCTCCATCCCCACGGGACTAAACGCAAATTGTCCAGTCGGTTGTCCACCGTCACTGCGTTCAGATGCACCACTTGAAATCCTGGGGCAATCCCTCCCCGGTGCCTCTCCCTGGAAGAGATTAAATACAATTTGCAGTTCACAGCAAAGAACAGTTCTCCATAGACTATAAGTGGTGTGTTTCTTGACAGAAGGAGTAGTGTATCAGAGATACCATTCACGTCACTGTAGTGACAGATCTTCGCAGCATTCTTATTAGTAGTAAAGACTTATTCCACAAGTTTACTATTCTGTCATAAAAGTGCTCTATCTGAAAACTTTAATTGTAAGGCCACAGTCTACTCCCTTAATTGAAAAATAAAATTACAAAATAAATGTTATAGCACTTCTGCAAGAAAATAGGACAGTCAAGAGATGGATTAGATCAGCTACACTTAGGTGCACCTGTGACATGCACATGCAACACTACAGCTAGAGCTCCATTAGGAAGTCTCTAAGCAAAGACTTAAAGGCTCCAGAGCTTCACCAGTGACCAGCAAGCACCATTTTAGTGCCTGTAATTGTATACAGTATACACTATAAAGACTCCTTTGGAGGCATTGTGGGCTTTCGTGACCAGCAGGTACAAATAGAGACTTGTTTAAACAAAGAGGTTGGATAATTAGCATGTACAGGCCCTGCTATATAAATCCCCCCCCCCCCCCCCCAACTAACATTTATTTCCTCCTACTCATTTCATTCCCTACATGCCTCCCCCCATTACTGTTTCTTTCATCTTCTCTCTTTCACCCCATCAATCTATTCCTTGTCCATGTGCAAGTGTTATTCCTGGCCCATCCTCCTTTTCCATTCCCAACTCATTTATTGTAGCAATCTTTCTCACTAAATCATCCCTGTCCTGAATTATTCCTTCATGTCTTACATCTCAGAGTGCAAGTTTGCAGGCCAGGGAGCTGGATCCGGCTATGTGCTTTGTAAAGTAATGAGTAATTTACAGCACTATAAGAGAATTTTAACAGTAGGAGCAATGAACATAAAAGGTATTACATGTGGGGATGGTGGCACAGCTTATTCAGGTTGCCCCACACTTCCCATTATAAGTCCCTGTTTTCAGTTGCTTATAAAACTTTGCCAAATTTTAACAGTTTGAGCTAAAATTTTCCACACTGAGTGTCTGCCTCAGGCTGGATATTTTTGGAAAATTTCAGCCAAAAAGGTTCAACTGTTCCTGAGAACAGGGAACAGGAAAAATATTTTGTCCATGTTAAAAAATTCTTGAGTCCTTTTCTTTGAAATGCTCTAGCACCTCCGTGCTTTAAACCAGGGATAGCCTTTGCATCAACAATGTGCCTTTTGCCTTCCCCGTGAAAATCCACCCAAATGTGGTCACAAGCCTTTCAAAAATGGCAGTTTTCACATGCTCAATGAAGACATCAGAACTTAGCAGTAAAGATCTCTGATAATTCCATACATACTAAGCATGAACATGCCCCTCACTGCTCTCAGTGCTGACCAGACTGCAATGCGTCATCCTCATACAGCCACTAAGCATGCTCCAGCCCAGGCTGCAGAGGGCAAAGCTGGATTTTCCTTTTAATTGTCCCACGCAGGTCCAGAGGAGCCAGGCACTAGAACAGGGGTGGCCAACCTGAGCCTGAGAAGGAACCAGAATTTACCTCCCTCCCCGCACCTCCCAATAAGCTGTTTCATGGCATGCAGGAGGCTCTGGAGGGGAGGAGAGAGGCCATGGCAGGCTATGGGGAAGGGGCGGGAAGGGATGGAGTGGGGGCAGGGCCAGTGGCAGAGCCAGGGGTTGAGCAGTGAGCACCCCCGAACATTGGAAAGTTGGCGCCTGTAGCTCCAGCCCTGA
Organism: Trachemys scripta elegans; assembly: GCF_013100865.1. Lineage (NCBI taxonomy): Eukaryota > Metazoa > Chordata > Testudines > Emydidae > Trachemys > Trachemys scripta. The sequence continues at coordinate 5,850,297 of NC_048314.1, forward strand.
AGTTGGTGCCTATAGAAGGAGCCGCATATTAACTTCTGAAGAGCCGCATGTGGCTCTGGAGCCACAGGTTGGCCACCCCTGCACTAGAACCAAGAGCAAAGAGCCTGTCCCTCCTGTGCTCTCTATGACTTAACTGGTGGCATCTGATGGAGCCAGGGAGAGTTGGGGGAGTCAGACTGGGATGAGAAGACTGAGGAGTGGAGACTGGGACAAGGAGCCAGTGATGGGGCAGAAGCGGTCAAGCCTGGGAGAATGGGCAGACAAGCGTCTGCCTACTAGGGTAGCCCAGAGCCTGGAATAGAGACCAAGATTCCCGAGTCTCTCCATTCCTCTCCTGTCAACAAATATCTGTGAAACCCATTAGGAAAGTGTGCAGCTCATCCTCTTCGAGTGCAGGTCCACATAAGATGACAACCTATTACTTCTATCAGTTACCCCAGTAGCTCAAGTCGTAGAGGCCTGTGGAGTGGATCTAAATATTCCAACCCTGCTGTTAATGTACATAGATGTCAGTAGGATGCCACATGATGGAATTTGTTTTTTTTTCCAGTTTGCTTTTTTAAAAACCCTATGAAATAATACATATGTTAGAAAAACACTACAGTTGCAAAGTCAAGCAGCCAAACGTTAGGAAATGCCTGAATTAAAGTTGCACATGCAACCTTAATGTGGGCCCCCGTGTCTAGGAGAGTCTTTAATTACATGATCAGGCTATTTTTTCCACAGGACTCCTCGTGCCTCCAAGAATAAAAAGGATGAATGGGGAAGGAAAACTCATCTTGTGGGCAGACTAGCCAGAGAGACATGAAAATCCTGCTTTGGGGAATGAACGGACAAAGGGCCTGTCCTGAGGACATGGTCAAGTACAACAGGGAAGAGTATGGAGCCTTTTTGCAAAGGACAATGGCAATGTTGTTAGGCTGCTGTCACCATTTAGTCCCAACTAAGTGCTGTGAATCACACTCCATTGAAGTAATTAGGATAGAGAGAAACAAGCTTCCTCTTTGCATTCTGGGAGTAGCTAGTTTCCTGTGCTGAGGGCTGAGCTGTGATTTTAAACTAATTTATTTAAACTGGTGTCAAAGGCAGTGCAAACACTTATTTTGAAACCGCAATATGCTGTACTAACTCAAGATTGTAAGTAGACAACCCTTAATACGGCAACAACTCATCAGTAACATCAGGCAGACAAGCTTAGCTCTTGCAGTGCAAGTTGCATTTTTGCAGAAAATGCCAACTGACTCAAATTTTTCTACCAGCTGCAGTTTTCTCCAGTTCTGAGATTAGGTTTAGACAAGAGGTAAGGCTTGGAGTTGGGAACAGTGACTGGGTATTGGATGAGGACAACAACACTTCATTGTTTCATTTAAAGACCTCAAAGTGCTTTAGCCTCACAGCCCACTTGGAGGGGGGGCAGAACGTCAGGCTTGGCCTGCCAAGGAAAACATGGGGTTTTGTCGTGTCCCCCCCCTCCACTTTTTTTTTTTTTTAAATGACTCCAAATTCATGTAAATCAATCTGAATGACACTGGAACTTGGATTACTGGGGCAGGAAAAAGACTGAGGCCACTAGGGTGACCAGATGTCCCGATTTTATAGGGACAGTCCCGATTTTTGGGTCTTTTTCTTATATAGGTTTCTATTACCCCCCCCCACACACACACACACACACCACCTGTCCCGATTTTTCACACTTGCTGTCTGGTCACCCTAGAGGCCACTGACCAGACTGTAGCTGGACAGTGCCTGCAACTACATTGTGTGAGTAATTAGGCTCACCTGCTAGGCGGAGTCGTGGCCAGGCAGTTCTGCATGCTGCCTCCGCCCAGAGCACTGGCTTCATAGCTCCCATTGGCCGGGAACCATGGCCAACAGGAGCTGTGGTGGTGGTGCCTGCATGCCTCTGCCTCGCAGCTGAACGAGGGGGATGTCGCTGCTTCCAGGGAGCCCCCCAGGTAAGCGCTGCCCAGAGCCTGCCTCACCCCGTCCCCTTCTCCAACCCACTGCCCCCTCCCACACCCAAACTCTGCCACTGGGGGGGGGGGGTGGAGAGGCATGGAGCCAGGTAGGGAGCCTGCTGGCCCCAGCAACCCAACCCCCCAGCACCAGCCACACGCAGCCCCTCCCTCCCTCAAGCACCAGCAGGGGTCCCAGATCCCGGGCCGCTGCCCGCGCCCCCCACTCCCTGCCCCAAGCAGCTGGGCCACCCTCCCCCAGCATCCGCAGGGCCCCCAGGCAGGGGCATCCTCCACCCCAAGTTTTATTCACAGGTGTTTTTAGTAAAAGTCACAGACAGGTCATGGGCCATGAATTTTTGTTTACTGTCCGTGACCTGTCTGTGACTTTTACTAAAAATGCCCGTGACTAAAACGTAGCCTTAATCATAACGCACACATGCATGGGGAGGGAGCATAAAGAGATGCTATTTTTTGTACACAATTCAACTGAATTCATTATAATTGATTCAAACAGTAAAGTAGTCATGTTACTGAAGGAGGGAATGAATGGGCTGCTCAATATGCAAACAGCTGGACCACCACGATGTGGATAACTTTCAATATCAGTCATTTGAACAGAAGCTGCATCCTTTTATGGAATTATTAATTCTATTTGTGGACTTTAATTATTACAGCATTAGGTTTGTGTCCACTGCAGTGGGCAATCTGATTTACCAAACAATTATAGTCAATTACCTTTGCAACAAGATTAGCAGCATTGCCAGAGGCACTAAACCTAACTGGTGCAGAGTGCTAAGGACTTGTCTACACTTGAAACAATACAGCAGCAACGCTTCAGCATAGATACTCCTTACGCTGCCAGGAGGATTTCTTCTGTCAGTATAGGTAATCCACCTCCCTGAGAGGTGGGTAGCTAGGTCGACTGCAGAACTCTTCTATTGACATAGTTAAACAATAAACCTCTGGTGTAGACAGTGCTATGTCACACCCCTGAGCGACACAGCTGGGTTGACCCAACATTTCAGTGTAGATCAGGCCTTAGACACCAGTGAGGGGCAGTATGTGAAAACATTACTGGGGAGGGCCTCAGGAGGTTCCACAGTTGCATGAATATTTAGCCAGAAAATTCACTAAGCAATAGGTTTGAGTGGATAATTTCTGGGCAACTCCAATTTAGAACAAATATACAAACTCATTGAGGTGACCAGCAAACAATATCCCTAGGTTTATGTCTCAAAATAAAGGGCTTTCGGTGACTACTTCACGATTCTCTCACCAGGATTCTCTCACCTTTTCTACAAACTTTTAAGTTCAGTTTTTAGTCACCAATGATAGTCAAGGATTTGCTCTGTGCATGAAAGGGAGCAAAATAATTTCCTACAAGATAGCTAGACAGGAGAACACACACTTTAAACTGGTTATTTAACTTTGTAAAGTACTGAATATATCAAGTCAGCCTCTGAAGTGTTTAGACAGGCACAGGTGACTTGCCTGACAGAGAATCTAAAGCACTGACTAGCATTCAATAAAGTGTGCAAAATTTAAAGTTAGCAGCAAACAAAGCACCACTATGTTGAAACAGTCTGTTGAACCTTTAGCATTGTCCTATCCCAATCAATCATTCAGAAGACTGAGCAAACACAAAACCTTCACATCTCACTGGTACTACTGGGAGTTATACTTGCATATCATGGGGTGAACAGAACCCAAAGGTTCTAGGAATTTAGTAACTCCTAGATTTAACCTATGGGTATAGATGGGCAAACAATTAGTTTCCCATGACCAACATTTCTTACAGAGAGACTGGTTTTGTTCTGCATTAAGCCTTTTAACACAGCAAGATCTCTAATTACACCCACTGTTAGTGTTCATAATGCATTATTTAATGTACAAACAAGCTGAAGATTGCAAGCTACATCCTTGACTGAAACCTTTAATATATTAATTCTTTGTACAACACCTACCACAGTAGCTCGTGCAGCAGACGCCCAGATCCCCTTCCTCTGTTTTTGTCAAAAGCATAAGCAAATATTTTAGCTCCATTTCCATCAGCATCTACCTCCATCCGAGCCTGGAGAGAAGGAAAGAGTATTCTGTGACCAAGGGCATCCAACTGTCAGCAGCATTGCTTAACATTCCCTTTGGGAAATGGGAGACAGGAAAGACCAACACCCGACATCATCTGCCCCCTGCAACTGCAGGAAACTGATTATATGCCACTTCATCTTAATGGGATTTTAGTTATTTAATACTTCTGCATTAGACAGAGAACAAAAGGTTCTGGGGAGAAGGAAGAGGTGGACTGGACACAGCAGAAATGCTATGGGCAAAGAGGATAGATGGTCCTGTGGTTAAGGTGCCAGCCTAGGTTCTTTGCTCTGCTACAGACAATGGACAAGTCACCTGGTCTCTCTCTGCCTCGGGTCACCTCGGGTAAAATGGAGATAACAGCACTTCCCAATCGCACAGGTATGCTGGTAGGCTAAGTACATTAAAAATTGTAATGACTCAGATATAATGGTACAGGGGCCTTAGAAGTACTTTTGAAAGACAGACAGAATTCACCATTGAGTCATGTAGTGCCCACACTTGTTGCTTCAGAATTTATGTTTTCCTCACCACACCACAGCAGCTGCTAATGGGACTGGAATGGAGAAGGAAAAGGGAAACATGATCTTTCTCCACACAGACAAAAAAGGGTGTGTTTTTTAAACAACCCCACCCACCTTAACACCCACATACACAGTTTAATACCTTTAAGGACAGTTTAGCTGGTCTGTGAACACCACAGTCTTAAAGGTTGTGTCTACCCAGGTATGGGGAGGGGGTTTCAATTGAGTTAAGCTAACTTGATTGAAAATACACCTTTTCTGCCTCTATAGATTTACCCTATAACTTAACCTTTTTAAACAAGGTTGCAGCCTAACAATTGTAGCTATGTATGTCTTACATGTTAATATCCATGTTCAGAAGTCATGCTGTAGACGTAGAGGCTAGTAGTAATGTTAATAGCTATATATCCTCTCCAGAGAGGGGAATTGTGATTTGCTAGCACTATTCTAGCCACAGTATGTCAAGAGTCTAATAACCACATTGGCTCAGAGAACTTAAACAAAGCTCAAAACACTTACCTCAAAAGAGTAACTCTCCACTAATGGGATGTCTTGTTCATCTATCAGCGTGTACTTTGTCTAAAATATACCAAACATGTTAAAGGCAGTTAAGAACAGCTGTAACTTTATTACTGAAATTATTCTGCAATGTATGATTTAACTAGCAATATTTTAACACCGCAGGTAAGCAGCTTCTGCACAACCAGTTCCTGATGACATCACTTTACTGGGAACAGATTTTTTAGCTATATTCTTTACACCAGGGGTTCTCAACCTTTTTCTTTCTGAGCTCCTCCCAACTTGCTATAAAAACCTCCATGGCCCATCTGTGCCACAACTGTTTTTCTGCATATCCAGTAGATTAAAAGCCAGGGCTGGCATTAGGGGGTGGCAAGCAGGGTAACTGCATGTAGCTCACATGACGGGGGGCCCCTGCAAAGCTAAGTTGCTCGGGCTTTTGCTTCAGCCCTGCGCAGCTTTGGCTTTCTGCCCTGAGCCCCAGTGAGTCTAACACCGGCCCTGCTCTCTAGTTTACTTTGGCAGACCCCCCTGAAACCTGCTTGCAGCCCCCCAGGGGACTTCAGAATCCTGGTCAAGAACCACTGCCTTACACAACCATGACTTGCCATGTGAAGTGGGATGGCAAAGCACCCAGACCCTAGGCTTACTACAGGATCCACTAGAATTGTAGAAGTTATTAAAATATTAGTGATGTAGCAAGTTATTTACTCATTACCTAACCTAGACAAAATATGTTCAACCCTGTAGAATTAAGAACCTTCACAGAATGTCTACATTCCAGAGCTCACCAACAGTTTAGTGAAGCAAAATGCCTTAGTGTTTCTATGAGACACACAAGGTGGGTGAGATAATATCTTTAATTGGACCAACTTCCACTGGTGAAAAGAGAGAAGCTTTTGAGCTCCACAGAGCTCTTCTTCACTGTTTCTATGCTTATTCAATTCCCTGCTAAAATATTCTAGGACAGTTATTCTACGTATTCTCTATCTACACTTATTCCTTTCAAATCTCCATTACCCCAGCACTAACTTAGACAAAGGGAAGAACAAAGTTGAGACCACTTAAGGGCTACCACCCCTATCTTTTCCAAAAATCTGGGTGAACCCTGAAAAAAAAACACATTGGCCAGTTTAGTATAACATACTTAGCTAAGCAGAATGCAGTACTGTATCACCATCATGTACCATGCCAAAGATGCATCTCAATTTACTACAAAGTTCGCTGTACATGGAATTGTCATACACTGAATTGGGAATTGAGTTTCCTTTTAGAAAGAACTCTACTAAAAAAAAATAAACAAGTTTACTGAATTCACTATAGCTCTAACGAACTAAAACACTAATGTGTTAAGTCATCACCAGTCTATATCCATTGCAGATTAAATATTAGTACCATTCAGGTGCCTCTGTGAAACAAACTTAAGAAGCTGGACCAAGATACCAATGGACAGATCCAATGGACACAGCCAAAGACCAATGGCAGCCTTACAGGCAATCTCAGATAGACAACAAAAGCCAGAGACCTGAGCCCGAGCTGGTGTCACCAATGCCCGTATTGCATTTATTATCCGGACTAAGATTTTTAGCACCCCAGGGTGGAACCCCAACTCTTACCCTCCTGCCTCGGACTACACCGCTTGGAAAGCGACTGGGATATGAATGCCTTCTGGGGCCATGGCATGCACCTCCCAGCTCAGCGCACAACCCTGCCCCTCACCACACGGCCCCAAAGCTCCCGCACTCCCAGCTCCATGCGCAACTGCGGCTTCCCCCAGCGACACACCAGCGCGAGCGCCGGCTCCCCGCCCCCCGCCCAGCCCGAGCCGGGACCTGCACGCGAGAGGCCGAGCCACGCGCCAGGCAAGGGCCGAGCTTCCCACGCCCGCCGCAGCTCTGCCGCCCATGTGCCGGGAACGGCGGCTCGCCGCTGCAGTCCCCGGTGAGCCCCCCGCAGCCTCGCGCAGACCGACCCCCACCAGGGCCCCCGCCACGGCCACGGCCGCGCCCCCGACCCGTCCCCGCCGCCCTCGGGCCCAGCCGGGCGCTCCCGCCGGCCCGGCCCCCGCCCAGGGCGGCTCGCGGCCCCTCACCTTGCCGGCCACCCGGCCGAGCCGCACGATCCCCAGCTTGAAGTCGGTCATGGCCGGGCCGGGCTCGGCGCCGCCGCCTGCGCTTGGGACTCTGAGCCCGGGAGCCGCCACTGCCACGCGCCGCCGCCTCGCGCACACCCGGGGGGCGGGGCAGCACACCACCTCCCATCCTTCAGCGCTCAGCCAATCACGGCACGCGTCGTGCCTCGCGTCACCCTCCTACACGGCCCTCACACCCAATCGGGAGGCGGTGCTAGGCGGGGTTACGTGGGGCAGCGGCCACACACGATGACGTCACACTCGCGGGAAGCTTTGTGCCGCCAACACTGAAGCGGAGCAACGCAACGGGGGGGAATTAAAGGGGCCGCTGCCGCCCTCTTGTTGCGCCCTGCGCCCGTCGCGAGCTCGGAGTCCCTGTTCCCCAGCCCCAGACGGTAGCCCTGGCCCCCTGGAAGCCCTTCGCACTACCCCTGGCCTCCAGCCTTGTGCACCAGCCCCGTTCCCATGGGCCGCCTCGGCCTGGAGCCACATTCCCCTGAGCCCCCCTGCACTACCCTTGGCCTGCAGCCCTCATGCACCGGCCCCATGGGTTCCCCTGCCCTACCCCTGGCCTGCAGTCCTCATGCGCCATCCCCATCCCCATGGGTTCCCCTGCCCTACCCCTGGCCTGCAGTCCTCATGCGCCATCCCCATCCCCATGGGTTCCCCTGGCCTGCAGTCCTCATGCGCATTCCCATTCCCATGGGTTCGCCTGGCCTGCAGGCCTCATGCGCCATCCCCATCCCCATGGGTTCCCCTGCCCTACCCCTGGCCTGCAGTCCTCATGCGCCATTCCCATCCCCATGGGTTCCCCTGGCCTGCAGCCCTCATGCACCAGCCCCATTCCCAAGGGTCAGTGATTTCCTACACTGGGGGGGTGTACACCCCCCCGAATTTCCCCAACACTCCCCTCCCCCAGTTTTGTGAACTAGTTACATGCCAAACCTGGTGGCTGAACTTTGCGACTTTGTCCTCACCCACAACTATTTCACATTTGGGGACAATATATACCTTCAAGTCAGCGGCACTGCTATGGATACCCGCATGGCCCCATAGTATGCCAACATTTTTATGGTTGACTTAGAACAACGCTTCCTTAGCAATCGTCCCCTAATGCCCCTACTCTACTTGCGCTACATTGATGACATCTTCATCATCTGGACCCATGGAAAAGAAGCCCTTGAGTAATTCCACCATGATTTCACCTATTTCCATCCCACCATCAACCTCAGCCTAGACCAATCCACACAAGCGTCCATTTCCTTGACACTACTGTGCTAATAAGTGATGGTCACATAAACACCACCCTATACCAGAAACCTACTGACCGCTATACTTACCTACATGCCTCTAGCTTTAATCCAGGATACACCACACGATCCATTGTCTACAGCCAAGCTCTAAGATACAACCACATTTGCTCCAATCCCTCAGACAGAGACAAATACCTACAAGATCTCTATAAAGTATTCTTAAAACTACAATACCCATCTGCTGAAGTGAAAAAACAGATTTACAGAGCCAGACGAGTACCCAGAAGTCACCTACTACAAGTCAGGCCCAACAAAGAAAATAACAGAACACCACTAGCTGTTACCTTCAGCCCCCAACTAAAACCTCTCCAGCGCATCATCAAAGATCTACAACCTATCCTGGAAAACGATCCCTCATTCTCACAGACCTTGGGAGACAGGCCAGTCCTCGCCTACAGACAGCCCCCCAACTTGAAGCAAATACTCACCAGCAACCACACACCACAGAACAAAAACACTAAACCAGGAACCTATCCTTGCAACAAAGCCCGATGCCAACTCTGTCCACATATCTATTCAAGTGACACCATAATAGGACCCAATCACATCAGCCATGCCATCAGGGGCTTGTTCACTTGCACATCTACCAATGTGATATATACCATCATGTGCCAGCAATGCCCCTCTGCCATGTACATTGGCCAAACTGGACAGTCTCTACGCAAAAGAATAAATGGATACAAATCTGACATCAGGAATCATAACATTCAAAAACCAGTAGGAGAACACTTCAACCTCTCTGGCCATTCAGTAACAGATTTAAAGGTGGCAATTTTGCAACAGAAAAGCTTCGAAAACAGACTCCAACTAGAAACTGCTGAACCTGAATTAATATGCAAAGTAGGTACAGTCAACTTAGGGTTAAATAGAGACTGGGAATGGCTAAGCCATTATACACATTGAATCTATTTCCCCATGTTAAGTATCCTGACAGCTTCTTGTCAAACTGTCTTAAATGGGCTATCTTGATTATCACTACAAAAGTTTTTTTTCTCCTGCTGACAATAGCTCATCTTAATTAATTAGCCTCTTAGAGTTGGTTGGGCAACTCCCACCTTTTCATGTTTTCTGTATGTATATATATCTCCTCACTATATGTTCCATTCTGTGCATCCGATGAAGTGGGCCCACGAAAGCTTATGCTCAAATACATTTGTTAGTCTCTAAGGTGCCACAAGTACTCCAGTTCATTTTGAGGATACAGACTAACACGGCTGCTATTCTGAAACATGCCAATTTAGTGCCTGTTTGGAAATTTGAATTGAAATTGAAACATTAGTACACACTTTAAAAGCATATACAGTGTATGATAAAATATGTGTATCTGAAAGTATAATAGATTTGAAAAGTATGAACATAGACTAGGTTCCTTATACGGCTGTTTTTTTTATGACAGTGTCAGTGCATTCATTTCGGTGACGTTGGCCAACGTAATAATTTCAAATGATGATTTGTAAGCAAAGTCTAAGTGAGCTCTCCCTGACAGCTAATGATGAGCTGGGGGGAAAAGGCTTCAGGACCAGATTGTATTTACATTCACACCTAATCTACCTAGGTATCCAGCAAACAGAGCTGTGTTGCCCAAATGATAGATTTTGGCTGGGGTTGGGTTACAAATCACTTGAATGAGGGGTGGGAATGAAATGTTCTTATTGTATGAGTAAAGGGCAGTAGAACTGTACTTAGCCTGTGCTGATTGACCTGTCCCTCTCCACTGTTTAAAGATAGAGCTGATTAGGCTCCATAGATAGTATTTTCTTCTGTTAAGTGACCACTGCAGCTGAAATCACTGGTCTACGATTTTTGAGAAGTCGTCTGCTTCAGAGATAAAATGTGCTATTTATTATGTATTTTGATGTGCTGAATTCAAATATGACAATTAAAACAATTGACTGGCTACTGTTTCTAAGATATTTAAGTTTTTACATTTTCTGTCTATGTATATTGTGTAGATGGTAGAGTTTTAATCATAAATTGTAAACCTAGGTCTTTTCATGTGTTTATGGTTGCTTTACATGATAATATTTCACCTGTCCTGTTTATGTAACACTTTAAAAATCAGCAAAAGGGTTATATAAATAAAATTT